>NC_056751.1:688883632-688963632 GCF_019279795.1 Protopterus annectens
TAAATATATTGTTTTTAATAAATATATTATATTCTTTTCACAACTGGTATATGATATTTAAATGGAAGGAAATTATGTGTATGTTTGTATCTGATGAAGTTCCATTTTTATGGTGGAATAAAGGAACGAAAGCGCTTATACAACCTTTCTTGAAGCTTTTGGTGTTGCCTTATTTTCATTGGAAAGCCTTGCACTAAGAGCAATAGTAAAATAAAAAATATTAGCACTTTTAATAGTAAGCAGGTTTAAAAGAGCTCTGCCAAGTAATACAAGAAAACAGGCATTGCAAAGTAATCTCAAGAGCTCTTGTAAGTCCATAACTTTAGTACAATGCTAACTAGTTAACAACACAATATTTCAAACTGAATTGTCTACTTTTAAGTCTAAATTTTCAGAAGCAAAGGTGACATCTTATATGAAACAAAAAGCAACAAGTAATGTGGTAATTTATTTCAGATGGGGGCATCCATGCTACTAATACTGAAGAGAATGCTAGTAGTAGAAATGTTAAAAACTGAAACTCATGCTACAAATGAAGTTTGTTCCAATAGAGGGTGCCAAGACTAGAGCCACAGTAACTGAGTCATCATTTTCTCATTAGAGAATGGGCGAACTGTACATCAGCACCCTGATTGAAGAACAAACGTTCTCCAGCAGGGAGAGAATGGGCGAACTGTACATCAGCACCCTGATTGGAGGATGAATGTTCTCCAGCAGGGAGAGAATGGGCGAACTGTACATCAGCACCCTGATTGAAGAACAAACGTTCTCCAGCAGGGAGAGAATGGGCGAACTGTACATCAGCACCCTGATTGGAGGATGAATGTTCTCCAGCAGGGTATTAATGTACAAGTAATGCCCGCTGAAAAATGAGTCTGCCGCTTCACAGCAGCACATCAAGCTGCCATGGAGCTCAGACAGAAAAAAAATAATGGCCGCCATTATCTTACACTCGCTAAGCTGCACTTTAGCTGTTTAGCAATTGTAAAATAAAAAGAAAAAAATTAAAATAAAAAATTGTTTCTGTATGCTTATGTCTGTGTGTGAGTGTATGTGTGTATGACAGTAAGAGAGAGAGAGAGATCGAGTGAACTATTATTTTACACTCACTAATCAGTGCTTTTGCTGTTTAGTGAGTGTAAAAAAATAAATCAAACATGAAAAAAGTGTGTGTGTGTATGTGTGTTTATGTTGCTGTCTATGTGAGTGAATGCGTGCATGAAAGCAGAACAGATTATGTGTGTGTGTGTGTGTGTGTGTGTGTGTGTGCGTTGACCATACGTCTCAGCCTCTTAGCACAAGAAATCTGGACAGGGACACAAATATCGGGGGGAACAAAGGACCAAAAATAGGGACAGATTTTAAATATTGCTGTTAGAAAGTTGCTAGACTAACAGGGTTTTCATTAGCATACATTTTTTGAAGTAGAGGTGTGTGTGTGTGTGTGTGTGTGTGTGTGTGTGTGTGTGTGTGTGTGTGTGTGTGAGAGAGAGTGAGTGAGTGAGTGAGATGCGTACTTGCAACAGCAGCAATAAAGAGGTTTGCATACCTCTGGACCTTTCAGCTGAGAATATCTGGATAAAACCTAAAATAAAGGGGGGACAAAGGCTCTAAAACAGAAACAGATTTTCAAAGTTGCTTAAGTAAAGGATTTGTGTTAACATTAACTTTCTGAAGGAAATTAGTCTGAAACTCAAATGTATGTCATTATTTAGTAACTTCACTCTCCAATGACTGCCAATGAACTAAATGATTTAAAAGTAAAGGACCAAAAAATAAAGTAAATACCTAGTTATTTTTTAAAATGTTATATTTTGGATGTAAAATGCTTCCTCCAACATCATTAACATATACTATAGCAAGTATGAACCATTAGGCGGTGGAACTATTTTATATCAAAAATATATTTAAATAAATAGTAATAAAAAAATAATAAGTAAGTAAAATGCAACAATTTTACAGAGAGCCCATTCTCTAGGAGCAATAATGTGCTGCAGTGTGTGTGCTAATGTGTAATTAACACCCTTCCAGGGGTGTAGAATGCACATTAATACACACTCAGTTGGGCATTATTGCTTGCTTTTAATACCCACTATGTTGAAATATACTATATTTGTAGAGGGATAGGAAATTAAAGCCCTGCTATATTCTTGAAGGCAGGGTTACCTTCATCAAAGACACCCTGGTATGCAACCATAAGATTAGTAACCAAAAGGATAATGTAATAAGCATTCATGTTGATAGAAAAAATATCTTCTCACAAATGTAGACATTGAAATAATTCTAGGGAAGCAGTTAGACATGTGTTATTTATTTATTAGCAGTTGTTTACCAGAATAGTCCAACTGGGCATGATCCTCCTTTTGAGTAGAGGCCCAGGGAGAAACGCTCCACACATATGGTTGCTACTCCTGATCTGACCCTTGATATAATATTTGGCAAATATTTTACTTTTATAAAGCACTATGGAAAGGGTAGTAGTAGTAGGAAGAGGAGGAAGAATCAATAGATACCATGTAGCAGTCTGATACTCTTTACAAGAAAGAAGTAGTGCTTGGTAACTAATTCAGTATAAGGATGGGGTGGGGGGGTTGACAAACAGTCACATTCAAGATCAAGCAGGAAGGGGCAGAATCCACAGACACAGTGTTTCAGGCTTTTACCATTTATAACAATAAGGTAAGGCTGCAGCTTAATAACCCATTCAGTATAAGAATGGGGGGGGGGGGACAAGGCACAGTTACATTCATTTAAAGAGCCAGGATCAAAACCAGGAGAAGGGAGTTGGCAAAGAAGCTACAAATGGGGCTAGAATTTGGTTGTGGTTAGACACTTTCATGGATCCTATCTGTTATCAGAAGCAGGACGCAATATTAGAGCAACAGAAACCAAAAGGTATAAGAGATGGCAGTACTGAGAATGACTGAGCTGATAGAAAACACTGAAGTAAAACTCAATACAAGACAGGAGTCTGTGTAGAGGCTTACAAGAAGTGTAGCATAAAACACAGAGGACAGAACTAGAAAACACAGGGTACAAGGAGAGAGAGAGAGAGAGAGAGAGAGAATATAACCAAGGCTGTAGGAGACAATAGTGAACAAGATCTTCCTGTTTCTTCTTACCTCTATATCAGATTAAAAGATGAGTGCATGTGTACAGTAGGTAAATATGGGAAAGAAATTCTATATGAAATCGAAAGTGCAAAGATCTTAAAGGATAATATTAATGAAGCTAATCCACAGTCCCATGTTGGGAGGTCACTAATGAGTGGGTAGAACTAATGTAAGAGTGCTAGCCAGAATTTACTGGCCATTCATAACAAAAGAGAAAGGAAGCTTCTTCTTCTTCCGGCTTTTTCCAGGTTAGGGGTTGCCACAGCGGATCACCTGTCTGCTCATGATTGGCAGT
Organism: Protopterus annectens; assembly: GCF_019279795.1. Taxonomy (NCBI): domain Eukaryota; kingdom Metazoa; phylum Chordata; order Ceratodontiformes; family Protopteridae; genus Protopterus; species Protopterus annectens. The sequence continues at coordinate 688,887,041 of NC_056751.1, forward strand.
GGAGTTTTATGGTGTTGAGTTGCCAGCCCAGCACCCAACCTTCCAAAGAAGGTACACACACTCACGCACTCACTCCTAGGGTCAATTTAGAGTGTCCAATCCACCTACAGCATGTCTTTGGGATGTGAGAGGAAACCAGAGCACCTGGAAGAAACCCACACGACCACAAGGAGGGCATGCAGACTCCACACAGAAGGCACCCAAGCCAAGGATCGAACCAGAGAACCTCTTGCTGTGAGGTGGCAATGCTAACTGCTGCACCACTGCGGCCGCCCAGAAAGGAAACTTCTGTGTTTTTTTAATAAAGAATACCATTAGCGTGCACTCCATTCTGGGTAAAAACATCCCCTTGATCCCAACGCTTATTATAGAAGTACCATTTGAATGTATTGCTATGGACATCATGGGGCACTAATAAATTCTAGCCATGGGTATCACTGGGTATCACTACTGAACAAGGCAGTACATCAGCTATCCCATTGCTTTAAAATAAAAGTTGAAGATAACAGTCTAAAATCAGCTCACTGATGCATTAGTCCACAGGTTTCATAAAATACTGATGTCCATAATAAGGAGACTTTTGACATCAATTAAAAGAACTGCAATCAGGTGTTAACACTATTTAATGATTGCTATAAGAGAAACACCACAAACTCTAACTAAGATTACACAGTTTGTACTGTTCTATAACAGGCATCATCTAGGAGGACTCCTTGGCATCCCTAAGAAAACTCGAGAAGGAGAGAAGACGCCATTTAAAAGTGTGATAGAACATAATGTCAGTTTGCATTTTGCAGGGTAGATTAAATCTGGTTATGCCTTTTGAAGTGATTTAAACAATAAAGGCAGTGAACTAGAAGGTTAGACAAATAGGAAACAGAGCAAATCTATCACAGTAACATGTTGAAGTCATAGGAATAAGTAAAAAAATCTTTGATTAGCTTGAAAGCTGAACTACACTAGGGACCAGAGAATCTCTACATGAAGTACAGGTAGTGGAGTACTTGTCAAACGTACAAAAGCACAACGTAAGAGAATTTCTGCTAAGAAGTAAATGAGTGCTCTCAGAAATACATGGCATAATTAAACTGATAGAACATAATACAGAAACAGCACCTGCACTGACGGTTAGTTTGATACTTTATAGAGTATCTGAGTCTTATTAAGAGCTAGATAAGAATTCCAAAAACGGCTCAAACTAGGCATAACATTGGAATAACAGTGTGACTGGAGCAGTGTAATAGTACTAGGTCCTAAGCTTGATGGAAGTATCCAATTATGTAATGATTCCAGAAAACAGAATAACATTTCAAAGTTTGATAGCTATTTCATGTCCATAACTTTACTGGAAAGGCTCATCCAGACTCTGCTACAGTTTGCTGTGAGAGAAAGGTTAGTTTGCTTTTTATTTGTTGCATTTTGTATTACTTTATTGCCTGTTTCTATTTTGTATACTGTGATGTATTTTCTTTACACTGTGTTTTACTTGTATTCTGCTTTTAACTGCATATTAAAACTTGAAAAGAGACCACAGCTCTGTCTCTTGTGACTCAGACAGACATTTTCCTACCCTCCCACCCAGCTTATTGTTGTGTTCTTAAACACCACTGTCTTTCTAGTTGCTTGCTCCTTATGTTAATTTGACCATATATATCTCATTTTCTCTCTGCTTTTACTGGCTGGTGTGAGTAAACACAAAATTATCATTTTGTGAAATCACTCCCCTTCAACCTTTTCAATTTATTAAAATACAAAGGCTGAAATAAATAAATCACTGGGAAGTCAGAGAATAAAATATGAAACAAAAAATGTACCAGTGGAATCAAACACTGACCGAGGGTAAAATAAAAAGAAAATGTTTAATAAGATGAGTAGTACAACCAGGCAAGCACGTTCACTTCTGCTTCTTCAGACCATATGTGTAAAGGAGAAACACCCATAACATATAAGTGACTCAATCAGTAGAGAGCCAGTCACTAAAAAGTAACCATCAAGCAGTAAAACTATACATTTAAAAAAACATAAAAAAACATTGACTATATGCAACAAAAGTAAATAGCCAAGATGAGAATAATATATATATATATATATATATATATATATATATATATATATATATATATATGTAGAAAAACAAATTTATCTTACATAAAAATTATATAACTAATAATATGCACTAAAAACACATATTCCAAAGAAATATTTAAAAGGAAAATAAATCTGTATATGTATCAGTGGAATTAAACTCAATTAACTCCTAAGACCACGTCCCTTAAGAATAGGTCTTAGTGGAACCTTCTCATTGAGTCCACTGCCCTTGTCAGCTCTTAGCTTGATAATCCATTTAACCTCCCTGGTCTCAGTCAAGGTTTTTATGTCACCATCCTGAGTACTAGGATATATCCTGTCAATGGCCATAAACATAGATGTATGTCTAACATTGGTACCCATAACATGTTCTGATAGGGCATTATTAACGGAGGCAACACGTATACTGTAAAGGTGCTCTCTTATCCTGTCTTTCAGGGCTCTGCTGGTTTTACCAACATAAAAAGCTCAGAAAAAATGTGCAATGACCAAGGCAGACCACATGTGGAGCAGCACATGTAGCACTGGTCCTAAAATAAAACCTTCATCTATTGTCAAGATGTTCAAAATATCCACTGTTACCTATGTAATTGCAATAAATGCATTTACCACATGGTTTTGTGTTGCCCCCTCCTCACCTACATCTAGCTTGTGGCTATCTAGATAACATAATAGCCTCTTTAGATTCTTCTTATTCTTATAAAGAAATCTTGGGGTATCACCTACTATTCTCCTGATATTAGGATCAGTAGTAAGTAGCTCCCGATGTCTTTTAATGATGTTCATATTTATTCTGGTGTCTGTGGTGTATGTTAGGGGGACAGAAATTTTGGTGAACTTGACAGGTATAAGGCACTCACTGTTCACACATATAGACTCTTCTGAATGTATGGCTTGGCTATATTAGACCTAAGGGGGGGGGGGATAGTGCTTAATATTCCATCAACTTCACCTTCTCTGTAACCTCTATCCATGAGTCTGCCTCTCACATGGGTAAGCTCAGAATAAAAAACAGTATCTGATCCATTCAATCTGGAGGCTCTCAAACCTTGTCCTTTCACTATGTTTTTAAACACATGGGATGGATGCATACTACATTGATGTAGTACAGAATTCTTATAACAGGGCTTCCTATAAATAAATGCCTGTACATAGTGAGCCATCCAACTGTCTGTTTAGAAGTATATCCAGAAACCCAATCTGAGTTTCTGAATAGGTCAAGGAAAACTTCAAAAAACAGGTAGAGGGATTTAGGTCTTTGTGAAACTTGACCAAATTATCTACCTCATCAGTCCAAATAAGGAACAGGTCATCCACAAATCTGTGGTAGAAAGGGACATAGCATTGAAAAGAGAGTGTAGGGAACATACATTTCTCCTCCCAAAGTGCCATAACCATGTTGGCTTAGCTATTGGCCTCATCTGTTGATAAGCTAATAGACACTGCATTACTCTTTGAACAGAAGCTGCTCCAGCAAAAATGCTTTAAAATTGAAAGAGACACTAGAGACTTTAAAATGGGCAATGTTTTTACTTGGCCCAAGAGCAGCTCCATTCAGAGTGATGATTCAAGAGTGCCTTTTAGTCAAAATCAGAGTAATAGTTTGAATACTGATTTACACAATGATATAATAAGATTATCAAGTGAAGTGGATGCAGTAGTTGCATGAGACAATTTTAATTCCTGCAACACTGATTCTAGTAAAGAACCTGATACTGCATCTGTTGCAAAGCTCCCCAATATTCACCCAGTGAATGATGTTACTGATGTTGGTGGGGTGATGGGTTACAAGGTGCCATAACCCTAGTTTCAGGCAATAATGTGAGAAGAAAGGTTCCACATGGCCAGAACAACAACATGGATGGCAGAGATGCCAGATCCAGAAATGGCTCCATCAGTTTCCCTTTACCCATTTGCAATGATCAATGGGTCAACAGGAATTGGTCACAGAGCAGGGGAAGGACAAAAAGGAAACTTCTTGTAGAACAGAGCAAGAACCAATCATTGAAGAAAATGTGGAGACAGACAACAACTTGATTGTATGGAATCTGCCTCAGAAGTCCCTAACTCCTCATGAAATGAGTGTTTTGGGAAAGGGACTCTCTTTTATACCCACACAACATGCAGATGTGACTGACACTGTACTAGATATTAATATGTTTGTCAGGAATGTCTCATTTAAAATACAGCTTGGATGTGGTGATGTAAATGTTGTTAGCAATAACACTTTCAAGAAACCAAGCTTATATATGCCTAATACACATCCCCTGCTGGATGCCTTTGTTAAGTTGACAGGGATGATCTACATAAAGAGGAGTGGTTACTGGACCAGAAATTGTAGCTATTGGCCATTTGGGCAGTTTTTTTCCAGTTCTTTCAATGTTCTGGTTTAAAAGCTGCACTTGCTCTTGTTTCCCACCTTTTCTGCAACTAGCCTTGTCCAGATACAGAGTTGCTATATCCAGGACTGTTGGTAAGCTTCTGAGCCCTGCAAGCCTTTCTGTGTTGGAAGAAAGCCTTCTAGCTTATCAGTGGGAGTGGTAAGCACTAGGTAGCCTGTCTACCATGAGAGGAGAGGTTCTTGACCCAGAAATTGTAGTTTATTGACCATTTGGACAGTTTGTCTGTCTCTTTCAACTTTCTGGTTTAAAAGACCACATTTGCACTTGTTTCCCATCTTTCCTGTAACTAACCTCCTGGGTAGCACTAGAAAGCCTTAAACTGATACAAGCCTTCTAGCTTAGAAGAAAGACTTTGGAGTGATTAAGTATCAGTTTTCTGTACTTTCTTGCTGTACTTAACTGTTTTCTGCCTAAATGCAGATTTTCCAGCATTTATTGTGATTTAAAAGCTTGTTTTTTTTTCACATAGTACTTATTTAACTGCCTACACTTTTAAAAAGTTTTTTGTTTAAATAATTTGTTTAACTGTTGTAGGCTACACACTAAAGTGCAATAGCCTTTTCTGATCATTTGTAGTTGTTTAAAGCTGTTTTAAGTGTATTTTTTACTGTTTTTGCCTTATTTTTTCAAAAAATACAAAAAAAAAAAAAAAAAGAAATTCCTTGTTTCCCACCTTTCCAAGCTAGTATAGCCCAGTTTTCAGGCTAGTGCTGAATTCAGGACTGTGATACTAGTTTCTGAGTTGCCCATACCTTATTTGGATAGAATGAAGTTTCTCTGTTCACCTGTGAGAGAGGGGAGATTTGAGCAACCTATCTGTCACTGGAAGAGTATTGCCAGCCCAGAAGTTAGTAGTTTATTGGCCATTTTGGGCTAATTTCTATCTCTTTCATTTCCGTACTATAAAAACCATGTTTGCACAGTTTTGTTCACTGGGCAGTGCTGGTTAGCTACGATAAAATTATTCCCGGCTCCACTAAGTCTCCTCTTCAGTTTTTCCCTTGAAACTAGTCTAACTCTCAACCTAAGCACTCAAAAAGCATCTTATAGCCCAGCACTTGTTCAGACCTAATAGCAAGCACTAATATACCCTGACACTGATTGCCCAACAGGGCAAGGCTTTTTATTCACCCCTCACCAACCAAGGGACTAAGCAGCTCACTCTACTATTCAGGCATGACCAAAGGGCAACTTCAGGTGCACTTCCAGTCCAGCTGGTGAATCTGGGTATCCTGAAGCAATGTTACAACTGCCTCATGTAAACAGACAGCCCTCTTCTCCTACCACAAAACACTAACATATGCGAGAGATGCAATTTTACAGCCAAACCGGAAGTTAAGCTGTCTCCACCCAAGACTGGAACAGACAGTCAAGAGGAGAATGTTAACACTTGCACCACACCTCTAGCCACACACAGACCTACTAAAACAGCACTGGCAAAAAATACACATAAATACACAAAATCATACTCGGAGGCTCTAAATAAAAACCTGCAAAAGCATCAGAGACCTCCAAAGCAGAAATCCAGACAACCTGCACTTCCTGTCACAAACCAGACAACACATAAAACACAAAATCAGTGTGCCGCGCAATCACAGCCCTTAAGGCAAAATAACATACCTAACACACTAGTAATAGGTGGATCTATAGTCAGGCACACTGACGTCCCACTCACTAGGCTGGACAAGCAGAAGGTTAGTGTTAGCTGCCTGTCGGGAGCCAGAATCTGCCACATAACACAAGCACTCAGGTCACCCCAGAACAAGTGCAAATATGACTCTGTCATTCTTCATGTTGGTGTGAATGACCTGAGATGTACCTCCCTGGACTACATGAAAAGAGACATGGAAGAGCTCTCTGATCATGCAGCCCAGGCTGGTATGACTCTGACCCTGAGTAGCATCCTGCCCTAACCAAAAAGAAAAAATGATCAATTTCAACAATTGTCTAAGCTTCTGTTGTCATTCAAAGGGGATCCGGTGTCTGTCAGCCTGGGATGACATGCTCGGCAAGCCGTATTGCTTCACAAGAGACGGCTTGCACCTGTCACCCCTAGGCTTTTGAATACTGGCCAGGGCTCTTGCTGCCCCATAGTGCTTTTTTTAGGCAAGGCTCAAAAGTCAAACCCACCTCCATAAACAGCACAATTAACAAAAAACTGAGGGTTATGCTACTCAACGCCAGGAGTTTAAATCTCAAAATGCACGTGCTTGAAGCACTCCTCAGTATGGAGAATGTCGACATCTGTGCAGTAACTGAAACCTGGTTCTAGGCTCCAGAGACCACCCCCAGCACTACCGGGCTACAACTCATGCCACACATTTCGGCCACAGAACATGGACCGAAACACAAAAGGAGGGGGTGTTTCCATATTTATCAAGGATACCTACACCTCCAGGTTAGTGGCACAGCATGATACCTCTGAGATCATCCATTTGCAACTAACACTGGGCAAATCTGGAATGAAAATTGTGGCCTGCTACAGATCACCTCCATGACCCAGGAACACCACTCCACCTTTCTGGAGACACTAGAAAACATGAAGGTCCTACCGAACACCCTGATATTGGATGATTTCAATTACCCTACCATTCACTGAGAAAACTACTCGAGTACAAATTTCCAGGCCCAGCGCTTCCTGGAATTCATCAACTCAAATGCCCTGGATTAGCTGGTAAACTCCCCTACCAGAGGTGAAAACATATTAGACCTGGTCATCACCAACCTGGGAGACAGGTGTTCCACAATGGAGGTCAACCCGTCACTGGTTACATCAGACCATAAACTAATCACTCTGGATGTCCACACCCCACCACTACCCCCAACTAAGGAAACCACAGTAAAAAAACTTTTCTAAAGCAAACTTCACCATACTTAAGGCAAAGGTGGTAAGTTTCACAGCCCCCACGCTAAAGGATAATGCTGCCCAAGATGCAGAAACCTTTACAAATGCACTCTATGAGCACCTACAAGGATGTATGGATCGTGGAATCCCTAGCAAAACCAAGACTCATTCCTCTAAGAGAAGGAAACCAGTTTTGTGGACCCCTGCAATAAACAGGCTATACAATAGAAGGAGGAAACTAGTTCAGAAAAAAAGCAAATCCCAAGAAGGAAAGACATCCCTGATCAGTATCAGTAAGAAACTAAGGTCCCTTATGAAATCATCCAAGGCTAACTTCGAAAGAAAAATAGCTAAGGATTCAAAAGATAACCACAAAGCCTTCTTTAGCTATGTTAAGAATCTAAGTGGCAACTCGCAGATATGCACTGAACTAGTGCAAAAAAATATACTGAACCTACTGATATTGCCAACATCCTGGCAGATAGAGTCAGTGAAAACTTCATCCCCCTCTTACCTCTAAAAGGGCCCACAACAATACCGAAAAAGTGTAGTGTCCCAAACATCACAGATGCACAGGTGAAAACAGCCCTTTCAAAAGCCAAAAACACAGCATCAATGGGACCAGATGGTGTCTCAGGCTGCATCTTGCACGAACTACAGAACAAACTAACCCCCCATCTAAACAAGCTGTTCAACCTCAGCCTCTCCACAGGCTATGTGCCCATAGAATGGTGCACAGCAACAGTTATTCCTCTCTACAAAGGAGGGGCCACAAGTGACCCTGGTAACTATCACCCTATAAGCCTAACTAGCCTGTTCTGCAAGGCTATGGAGCGCATCATCATGGAACTCATTAACAAAGACATTGGGAACCTCCAAACACTTGACCCGACCCATTTCGGCTTTGTTAAGGGCAGATCATGCCTACTTAACCTGGTTGACTTCTTCGAGACAGTCACCAAGGCCATAGACGAGGGAAAGGTGGATCACACAGCCTACCTTGACCTTGCTAAGGCTTTCGACACCATTCCCCATTCAGGTATTACAGAAAAACTCACCAGCCTGAACGTAAACCCCTACATCACGAGATGGGTTGCCAACTGGCTTACAGACAGAACTCACACAGTAAGACTAGCAGGCTCCAGGTCTGACTCTAAACCAGTCACAAGTGGTGTCTCGCAAGGCTCAGTCCTGGGGCCCCTACTGTTTGGCATATACTTCTCAGAAGTACAGGCAAACACAGGAGGGCTATGGCTAACCAAGTTCACCGATGACTGCAAACTGGGAGCCATAATTGACTCTTTGGCTGACACAGACATTCTCCAAAAGGGCCTTACTGAGAAGGACACCTGGTGTCAAAGTCATGGCCTCAAGCTACATGCTAAAATATGCATAGTCATCCCTTTTGGGAAAAACAAAACACCCATGAATTACCACATAGGTGGTAGCCCCCTTAATACAGAAGACGTAATAAAAGATATGGGGACCTAGGTAGATAGTAATCTCTCCTTTGACAATCATATTGCCAAAGTAGTTAGGAAATCCTTCTATGTGGCCCATCTAATTATTAAAGGGTTCATATCTAGAAATAAAGAGGTTATAGTGCCCCTCTACTTGTCACTCATTAGACCCATCATAGAGTACAATGCCCTATTTGGGATGTACCTCACAAGACACTTCCAACAGCTGGAAAGACCACAAAAGTACCTCATCAAAAGGCTTACTGGCCTCAAACATATGTTCTATGCAGCCCGACTGGAAAAACTCCGGCTGTACGCAGTGGCATATCACTTACTCAGTGGTGATCTCTGCCTGACTTACAAAGCCATGTCCAACTCAGAATTGATGCACATGCTCCACCTAAAGAAGTCCAAGTCACTGCGAGCCACACGCTCTAGCGAGCTAAATCTCACCACAACAATAAATAGAACATGCTGGAGGGATAGATTCCTGTCACAGAGACTCCCCATGCTTTGGAACAAAATTCCAAATTACATCAGGCAGAGCCCCTCACTAACACTCTTCAACAGAAACCTTGATGAGTGGATGGGTAACAGAAAATACACCCCGGGATCACTTCATTGACTCTGCTTGACAGAGGATCAGTTAATTAATCAATGGGGTAACAAAAGCCGATACACTCTGGCTAGGCTTATACATGCCCTCGGGCAGATAGCCTAGTACCTACCTATGAACCTATGAAGCATTTAATAACAATAAGTTTGATCATAATAGTAACTTGACTTGTATGGAGACGCTAGCCTTAGATGTATTACGCAATGACAACACTATAGCTATCAGGCCAGCTGACAAATGGGTTCTATAGTCTTGATGGACAGACATGACTGCTTCAGCTCCATGAAGGAGATGTTGAGTGATACTGAGCATTCCACGGTTATTACTAAGGGTGACATAGATTGTCTTATACTGGCTTTAAGGAATGTCTTGATGAATTGTCTTAATGGCAAAACGATCAGTTATGATCTCTATAATTATTTTTTGGTCAGTAAACCCCTAATTCCTGTCATGCAAGGCCTTCCCAAGATCCATAAGCATAGCCTGAGACCACCATTGAGACCTATTGTGGCTGGTCATGGTTGGACCACCGAACCCTTCTTGATATTTGTGAAGAAGCAGTTACACCCCATTTTGGACAGAAACAAGGTTGTATTAAAAGACTTTAGACAATTTCTAGGGAATCTGTTTGATTTTATTAAAACACAGCTGATAGATTTGAAATACTTTCTAGTGACAATGGATGTACAGTCACTGTTCACTATGATTCCTAATCAAGTTGGCTTGACTTATGTTGAGAAATACTTGATTAAGTACAGCACTTATGATCAATCTCTACATGAGTTATTAGACCTTAGCATGAGGATAGTCCTTGAGAATAATATTTTTGTCTTTGATAGTATATATTATCAACAAAAGGATGGCATAGCTATGGGCACGTCCAATACCAATAGCTACACCAACATGGTTATGGCACTTTGGGAGGAGGAATATATGCTCCCTACACTCTCTTTTCAATGTCATGTCCCTTTCTACTGCAAATTACTTGATGACCTGTTCCTTATTTGGACTGGTGAGGTAGATAATTTGGTCACGTTTCACCAAGACCTAAAGCCCACTACCCATTTTTTGAAGTTTTCCTTGACCTATTCAGAAACTCAGATTGAGTTTCTGGATATACTTCTAAATAGACAGTTGGATGGTTCACTATGTACAGCCATTCATAGGAAGCCCTGTTATAGGAATTATTTAATACATCAATGTAGTATGCATCCATCCCATGTGTTTAAACACATAGTGTAAGGACAAGGTTTGAGAGCTTCCAGATTGAATGGATCAGATAATGGTTTTGAATCCAAGTTACCCACTTGAGAGGCAGACTCATGGATAGAGTTTACAGGGAAGGTGAAGTTGATGGAATATTAAGCACTATTCCCCCCTTAGGTCTAATATAGCCAAGCCATACTATTCAGAACAGTCGATAGGTGTGAACAGTGAGTGCCTTGTACCTGCCAAGTCCACCAACATTTCTGTACCCCTAACATACACCACAGACACCAGAATGATTATGAACATCATTAAAAGACATTGGGATCTACTTACTACTGATCCTAATATCAGAAGTATAGTAGGTGATACCTCAAGATTTCTTTATAAGAATAAGAATAATCTAAAGAGGCTATTATGTTATCCAGATAGCCACAAGCTAGGTGTAGGTGAGGAGGGGAGGACAACACAAAACCATGTGGTAACTGCAATTATTGCAATTGCATAGATAACAGTAGAAGTTTTGAACATCCTGACAATAGACAAAGGTTTTATTTTAGGACAAGTGCTACATGTGCAACTCCACATGTGGTCTACCTTGCTCATTGAACATTTTGCTGAGCTTTTTATGTTGGTAAAACCAACAGAGCCCAGAAAGACAGGATAAGAGAGCACCTTTACAGTATATGTGTTGCCTCCATGAATAATGCCCTATCCAAACATGCTATGCGTACTGATTTTAGACATACATTTATGTTTATGGTCATTGACAGGATATATCCTAGCACCCAGGGGGGGGCGACATAAGAAACTTGACTGAGACCAGGGAGGTTAAATGTATGATTAAGCTAAGAACTGACCAGGGCAGTGAATTCAATGAGAAGGTTCCACTAAGACCCATTCTTAAAGGACGTGGTCTTAGGAGTTAATTGAATTTAATTCCATTGATACATATACATTTTTATTTTCCTTTTAAATATTGTTTTGGAATATGTGTTTTTAGTGCATATTATCAGTTGTTATATAATTTTTTTATAAGATAAACTGATTGTGTTTCTACATATATATTATTTTCATCTTGGCTATTTACTTTTGTTGCATATAGTCAATGTTTTTTATGTTTTTTTTAATCTATGGCTTTACTGCTTGATAGTTACTTTTTAGTGATTGGCTCTTTACTAATCGAGTCACCTATATGTTATGGGTGTTTCTCCTTTGCACATATGGTCTGATGAAGCAGAAGTGAAAGCGCTTACCTGGTTGTACTATTTGTCTTATTAAACATTTTCTTTCTATTTTACCCTCGGTCAGTGTTTTATTCCATTGGTACATGTTTTGTTTCATACTTAAATTTATTGGCCATCCTATTGTATTCCATAGTACCAGAATACAAACGTGACCACCCCCTTTCAATCTATCTTGGTGTTTTAAAAATAGTGACTCTCCACTAAAACTTAACTTTTAGACAGCTAAAACTTAAGTTACCTACTTTCACATCTAACTCCTCTAGTGCACACTGCAGTGTTTAGGATAAACCATTTTTTTCATCTTATCTTTAAGCATCTATTGCAAGACCACCAGTTATTGAAGATCCCACATTCTGCCTCATAGTAGTCATCTTGGGATTAGTGCTTCTGTTTTCTCCTGGTGAGAGAAGGAATGCAGTTACATTATTTCCTGGAGACTGCTGATCACCAGAAAGCTTAATAACTGCTTTATAGGTGACAGCTTGGAATCTGTGCTTATATTCAGATACTGGTGAGAGTAGGAGCAGAGTACATTTATTCCTGACTCTTTCTGGATGGAGAGTGAGTGTCTGTGCTTAATGTACCTGACTGGCCTGGTTGCTATTCAAGGCATCTACCAGAAAAGGGTGAGAGAAGAAGCAAAGGAGTATTGTATCTCAAAAGATTGATGCTGTGCTGAGACCAGCATTAGTAGTAGCCAGGCAGTAGCCATTCATGCAGCTCCCCTCTTTTCATCATTCTTGACAAGCTAATTCTTTATTTTTCAGTAAGTACTGCTTGATTTCTTTCTAACTTTAGAATATCTGCTTAAATACTTCATCCTTAAATTTTCAGGGTCTACGTATTAGTTTCCTCTCAAGTGTTTGGCAGTGCTCTGTGCAGACTCAAACACCTTGAGTGACATTTTTCCTGTAAAAGGAATATATAACGAAACAGCTCTAGTACTTAGTAATAATGACCATCCCTCCTGGCATGTCTAAAGGTTAGTTCCCTGTGCTTTCTCCTATTAACCTGGTGAACTTTGGCATTCTGAGGCAGTGTAGCAACTGCCTCATGTACACAGACAACCCTCTCCTCTTACCTCACAACACTCAGACTTGTGAGAGATGCATTTATATATCCAAATTGGAAGCCATGCACTCTCAAGCCAAGACTAGAATAGCTGGTCAAGTGGAGAAGGTCAACACCTGCACCACACCACATGCAACACATAGCCCTCCAGAATACCCACCATCACAAACAGCAGAGACCTCCAAGGCAGAAACACACTCGACCACCACAACACAGCACAAACCACAAGACACATAGCTCACCTACACAGTGTGCCCCTCAACCTAAGCCCCTAAGGCAAAACAACTTGCCTAATACACTAAGCATAGGCGACTTGATAGTAAGGCACACTGATGTCCCACTCATTAGGTTTAATAAGGAGAAGGTAACAGTCAGTTGTCTATCATGTGCCAGAATCCGACAGATAACACATGCACTCAGGTCACTTCACAACCAGTACAAGTATGATTCTGTCACTGTCCATGTGGGTGTGAATGACCAGAGATGCACCTCCCTGGACTACATGAAAAGAGACATGGAGGAGCTCTTGGATTATGTAGCCCAGGTGGGTATGACCCTAGGCTTGAGCAGCATCCTACCATCACCCAGAATGATACCACAGTACAAGCAGAAAATTATTGACTTCAACAATTGGTTAAATTTCTGGTGTCATTCCAAGAGGATCCAGTATCTGTCTGCTTGGGATGACATGATTGACAGACCTCGATGCTTTGCCAGAGATGGCCTGCATCTGTCACCCCTGGGTTTCTGGATACTGGCTAAGGCTCTTGCTACCCCTATAATGCCTTTTTTAGCTGATGTTCCAAATACCAAATTACCACCATATCAGCTATAAACAAATGCAATCTGAGGGTCATGCTGCTCAATGCTAGAAGTCTAAATCTCAAGATGCACTTGCTCGACGCACTCCTCAAAATGGAGAACATCGACATTTGTGCTGTAATGGAGACCTGGTTTAAGGCAGCAGAAAGCACCCCTGCACTACCAGGCTATAACTCATTCCATACCTTTCGGTCTCAAACATGGACCAAAGCTCCAAAGGTGGTGGTGTCTCCATATTCATAAAGGATATGCACACCTCCAGACTTGTAGCCCAGCATAACACATCTGAGATACATCAGGTACAACTAACATTGGGTAAGATGGTGATTCAGGTTGTATGCTACTATAGGTCCCAAACCATGTCCCAAGACTCTCAAACCCTAGGAATGGGTTTTAACATGGGTCGAGATAGCTGTTCAGTGTTATTCCGAACTACAAAGCTCTCCCCTATCTCGACCCATGTTAAAACCCATTCCTAGGTTGTTTTTTTGTCATCGATATTACCGTTTTCGAACTTCCGTGTTCGACAAAAGTACAGTCGACGGAGTTCGTTTCGATATTCTAATAGTAAACCTATATTTTATATATATATATATATATATATATATATATATGTATATAAAGATATACATAGGGATTTACTAATGGTATTAACATCGACGTGAATAATGTTGACACCAAATGATCCACATTATGCCCATTGACATGTTAGTAAGTTTGTCCTGTGCATTAATCATGGTGCATGGAAAAACCTTAAAACAAAATTAAAAAGAAAAAATTGTTTTTGCAAGCCCACCAGCACCCCCACACCCCCACACCCCCTGCTAATTATATATTCTAACTCCAGGATCACGGATTTCTCAGGAAAAGGGCAAATTCACCAAACCCGAGAATCATCTGATCTGCTACTTTTGTCAACAGGTGTCAGCCATCTATTTATTCAACCAAACTATATCAACAAAAGTGCTGTTTGACAAAATAGTGCTTTCCATACATACATATACATTTTTTTCCCTGACCTATTATTCTTTGCAGTGTGAGTTTTAATGGAAACAATTTTACATATAACTGCTTCACTGAAAGCAAAATGCTGGTTCAGTGGTGTGAACTCTTCTTTAGGACATAAAATAATAAACTGTGATCTCTCTCAGCAGTGTAGTGTTAGTCCTGTATTTAACTCGGGTAACTTCCACCTGGCTACAGTCATCAGTAGAATATCTATAGATAGTCTCTGGCTCATCCAGGGTGTCTCTTCTTTTCATTGGTCCACCTCCTAGAATCAATGTTTCAAGGCACAAAATTAAATCAACAGTGAGAGACTCCAGGGTAATCATGTAATTGCTTACTACCAGCAGTGTTTAAAGGAACATCTCTGCTTAATACTGAGACACATCAGACTTTAGTTTTAAAGAAAAGCACAGCATTTTCTGTACAATATTTATATTATTTACAATAAATATTTTTAGCACATCACATCAAATACTATTTGCTATATTTATTTGCATGACAATCACTTTTGACACATCCTAGGACAAGTCCTGCCACACTGTATATATATATATATATATATATATATATATATATATATATATATATATATATATATATATATATATATATATATATATATATATATATATATATATATATATATATATATATATATATATATATATATATATATATATATATATATATATATATATATATATATATATATACACACACACACATACACACACACACACACACACACACACACACACACACACACACACACACACACACACACATACATATAACAGATATAGGAAAAAGTTTTTTGTTGACGTATAGCTTATTGACTTTTAGCAGCTGAAACAACTATGTTTGTCTGTGAGAAAATGAGAAGTGTTCGTTGACTTACAATTAATGGATGAATGACAAGAAATGCAAATGTTATACTTGAGGCATTATGGATAGTTAGATATGTATAGCTGACTGAATTTGAATCTGCTACTTAAATACTTGGCCTAAAACTACACTACAGCTTGTAGTATGTCTGGTGCTATTAAAAACTTAGCCAAAAGCACAGGCAAAGAAAACACATTATATGTCTTGGCTAATGTCCATAACAACTCTGGCCTGTAAGCATCACTATACATTCCTACATTCTGACATCTGAAAATGATTTAAGTTAAAGTAATGGTATGTGTTGCTCAGCAAAAATATACATCTGACTTCCTTTAATTCAAAATAAAAGCATGCAAGAAACATAACAGTGTTAAGTGAAAATTGTTCACACAGAACTCTAACTTTCTAGATTAGAAATGGAAAACTCAAGTCACTAGTCCTGTACTGTTGTACGTCTAGAGAGCTTACCACTAACCAAAACATCAAACTGAACTGTGAGAGCTTTCTCCTATTCGGATTATGTCATTTTATTGAATCCATCTGAAACAGCTTCCAAGTACCTCATTCACTAAGCTCCTTGTTAGACAAAAATAAGAAAACTATTATTTGCGCAATTGTATGTTTTTTCTGTAATTGTCGTTCCTGATTACTGACACAGCTGTTTCATAGCAGCCCTTCTCTGTTTCTTTCCAACAGGGTTACTTAACACATAGACTTGACCCCTGCTGTCAGTGGGACTCACATCTGAAGGGCTTAACTTTAAGTATTCGTATTAAAATGAAAAGGTCTTATATAGGGTCCCTCTGAATAGTCATATCACATGGGTGATAAAGACGCATTAATAGACCAGATTATATAAAATGCTTTATTTACCCATCTGTTGCAACAAACGAGTTTGTACTGCATCCCGTTATCAATATTATTTTAAAAATGTCAAAGACTGAGAAGGCATTCAGTCAGCTAAACCATCAAATCCTGTGGCCACATAGAGAAAATCTTGGGATAAAATTGCTCTTTCAGTTTTGTGCCTGATTGTGTTTTAGCTTGCTGCTAGGGGAAATAGATTTGCATATGCCTAATATTTATTTAAAACTGTGATTGTGTGGTAGTAAAAATGTTTTGACTCTGTGTACAAAGCCCCAAAACTGATGTACTCAATGAAGATTGCAAGACCTTCTGACAGCTGCAGTTGATACTGGGTGGATTTTGATTGTTTTATTTTATGTCTTTCTTAGGAAATCAAAGCTTTTCAATGTAAGAAACAACATGTCTTACATTACAAACAGAAAAATAGCAAAATGCTACCTAGTGCATTTTAAAATGGTTGTTGTTAAGGCTAAAAAAGTTGTCAACAAATCTACCGAAGTCTAGACAATGTTACTACTCCTCATCCTTCACACAAGACTTAATGACCGCCCAAAGGTCTGGAATAATATGCACCTTGAAATCTAAAACAGCAAATCTAGAATGTTTTGCTTTGACTATGCTAGCTTCATGCAAGAAAACCTACCAGTAGGCAGATCTTATAAAAAATAAGTAGAAATTGTTTGAAAAGTTTTCCATTTTGCAAAAATAATCCAAACTCAGTAGTTCAAGGGTTGCAGAATTAAAACAAAAAGTTTGGAGAGTCTTCTTTTATCCTTTAGATACATAAAAAAATGATCAAGTCCTGAATGTTCTTTATTCTCTGCTGTCCATTAAAGGATCCAAAACTCTTTAGCCCATAAACGTTTGTCAAAGCTATTCCCAAACAAATGATATTAAGGTATGGCATTATTAGAGAGAAGGATTAGTTCTGCATCCACATAGGACTGTTACTGCAATAAATACGAGCTTCTGCCTCATGAATTTAAACACCAAGATTATTATAAGATCAAACAGCAGGTATACATTCAGCCATATTTAAAAGAATTCTTATGGCACTGGATTAGCGAGGCTGGCAAGTAGCAAAGAGGATTAAGGTAATGAGCCAGTGATGAGCTGCTTCCTAGTGTGCAAGGTTTTATTCTCTCAGCCTTTGTTTACCTACTGTGTGACTCTTGACAAGTCATACAGCCAGGGAGCTGTCCCTCAGCTGGAACACTTGGCTAACAAATAAATAAAATAAAGTAAAATAAAGGTCATTTAAATGTTGGGCTGGGTTCATTAACAGCTACACTAAGTGCTACTATCTTGTTTGTGGCTCTCCATGCCACCAATGCAATAGCAAGCTATTTGGTATTCATTAAACAACTCTACATGTAGTGCAGAGCCTCAAAATAAAGAAAAATGACAGAATATGCTAATGAAAGGATAAAGACCCAAATTACATGCTAATTAATCAATCCAACATGGCAGAACTATTCTGGAAGCTACAAATAAGTCAAATACACTCAGTGATCACTGTTGCCCTAAACTGCAAAACCATTTGGAATACAAGCACAATTACACTTAGAAATAAAATGTTAGGGGTTAATGCTGCTATTGTTTTGCTGTATGTGCAACATGCTTGAAATCAAGGTGTTGCTGCTGCTGCTAACAAACCTTGGGCAAACAAGGAAGAGTGTTTATACCCCAGTTGACTAATCATGGACTGCATGACACAGAAAATTGTACAGCAAAACCAGGTAGATATGGAAACAGTATGATAAATGTGTAATCTACTCCACCCTCATCTGAAGCTCAAGGTAAGAGTGGAATCTGTTTGAAAAAAAAAACACCTCATTGCTATGCTCCTTATGCAAGTAGTTATTTGCCCCTAAGATGACACATCTTTCTTGCACAGTAATGTCAGTAATACCGCATGACTGTGATGTCTGCAATGTCCACCTATGGACTTTGAACAATAATGTAAATGAAACATTTTTCTTTCCCCACACATATATGGAGCTATAACTAAATTAAAAATGTACAAAGGCCAGTGTGCAGCCATTCACTATGGGCACAGGATGGTGGTGGTAGTGGTGATGGTGGAGAATGCATGAGGAGAAGCCTAACTCCAAGGATGAAAGTGCGAGTTATTGAACTATATTACCTACTCAAAAGTCCTGCCATATACCCACTAGTGATGCCATGTCAGACCCAACATCAATGTACACAATAAGTAAAAAATGAAAGCTCCATATTAGTATACATAAGTAAATACAGTCCAGCCACCCCCTCAAAAAAGGAAAGGAAATTAAAAGAAAGTGTACAGCTCATGGAAGGAGGGCAAAGGCTGAGTAAGTGAGCAGTACATTGCAGCATTAACCAAAGCAATGTGCACTTTTCCAGTACAAATGGTTAAAAGTGTTCTTGGATGCCCACCTGTGTTTCATGTGGTCAGTTATATATCACAGGCTTAACACATTTGTGGGATACAAATATCAAACCCTGACATGATAGAATACTCTTCAACAATAACTTACCAGATGGTCATAGAAAATGTTTTATAATGTCATGTTACATTTTTCACAAACTTTTGTAATGTAACAAATAACAGATATACATGCCTATGCTACCAGAAAGGGACAAACAATGCATGCACTGAGCTAAGTCTAAAATACAGCATTTTGTAAAAAGCAGCAAACTACCTTTCCATCAAGTTAGTTTTGACACTAGAGACATGTTTTGCAAGCAATTAGCTTTTGGATAAAAAGTTAACCCTAGCATGATACACATTTCCTTGCCTGAATGATTACCTTGATATAGTGCAGATTCAGCCCTGTGATCACTATGAATATGCAGATGAGGTGTGACCCTAGTAGCATTCATGAATTCCAAAGGCTGCACTAAGTGCAGGGAATGTAAACATGGTATAAGGACCTACACTTGTCCCACCTCTGCAAGGATGTGCACTGAGGAGTGTTACCTGCAAAGTGTTTGCAGGTGTGAATGATTACTCTGACTGCAGTATCAATCAGAGTGTACTAGGAGAGAAGGTACTGTCATGAAATATGACTACCATTGATTGAAGAGAAGAAGATTCCTAACATTTATATCAATTGCTTATGACAGTTTCTACCTCTGAATACAATTATACCTGCATTTCTAAGGAAACAGATTCCTTACTAAAACATATATCAACTGCAAGGCAAAACACATAGCAGTCTTGTTACAGAAGTATAGATCTGTGAATGATGTTCATAAAATAAAGATAAGCAAAGAGGTGCAGTGTTCAAATGTTTTATTTGTGATTATGTGTGATGAAAGATTATCTGTTTTGCTGCCAGTATCACAGCCATCCATGCATTTAACTGCAAATTAAACATCACAATGATGAAAGGCTAGGAAGTTTTCTGTTGCTGCTGTAATGTCAATTAATACTTTGTCACATGTTGTGTAGAGGTAACCTCTTTTTTTATATTTACACTGTAATGCATATGGCACATAGTGATAAGATTCTGAACTGTATCTTGGGAATGCTGTGGTATCCTGGGGTTCTAATTAAACATTGCTATGTTTGAACATACTGATATATAATGAGCATATGTGGAAACACAACCAAGTTGAGAAAATATTAACAGTATACATTTTAACTATTTTTTTCATAATGTTTATTTCAGTATCTTCTGTTTTCTTTCTCCCTCTCTCTCTTGTTTGTGTATCATTTGGCGTAGCACACTCTGGACTGGCAGCTGTCCCTAGCAGTGAACTATAGTTCAATGCTTGAAGAAAAAAGTAAAAATTTTAATTTAGGCTGCATTATGTAGCACAACCAAGCCTAGCAGTGGTGCACAGATGTCAGCACTCTGAATAGTACTCAGTGAAGAAAATGCCCCTGTCAGGTAGCTTTCTTTGTGGCATAATTGTAAGTGCAGTGATCTTGGAGAAATAAGACAGTGGATGCAGGGTTCTAATACAGTGAAGTGATAATATTTGCCCACATTATGTGATACCATTGTGTTGTTTGAAAATCAGCTATTCCCAGTATTGTTAACAATATGTGAGCTGTTGTCTGACCCCTTTTCCAATAAATGGTGATGTGTACATGAGCACGAATGGTTTTAGATTCTATAAGCACCGCTTATCTGTGTGCAAGCACGTGCAAACAAGGAAAATTCCGTGTAAGTCAAATTACCACATAAGCAGGTGGATCTTATGCAAATGACCCAGGTGGAGTGATCTAACAAGCAGAAAGGCATCTGTGTAGACCCTGTGTCTGTGTCCATAGCGTACGTGACAATTTTCCATGTACAGGAGTGCCAGGGAAAGAAGAGGATGCAAAAGTCCATAAATATAGATATAACTCCACTGAACTGGTTAGATCACATATATTGATGTGAAAAATGTATTGCGTATGTCTAATAATGCAAGGAAATATGGAAAATACTTTTTAAAATTATTTTCGCATGTTTCTGCTGTGCACTGTAATACGCAAACATGCCTAATTGAAAAATAAATTAAGAAAAGGAATAAAAAGCATGTTATAATATTTGTCCGAAATGTATTATAGGATGTTGCATTGGGTCAGTACAATGGTGCATTGGTGCTGTGGCCTAGGTCATATAGCTCTGAACTGTGTAGTTCTCAGGCTGTCAGCACAGATATGTATGCAAATGAGGTGAATTTGCTGAATTGGTAAAAGAAGCAACCATGTCCACAGATCACGTTTGTGTAGGCTCTTACACCATGTTGCTATTTCCACTGGATGTGGATGTCAGCAGGGGGGTGTGTCCCATTAATTTTAGGAATTTATTAATTTCCAGTGCATGTGTTTGCATGGCATGCTGCATGGCTGAGTGTATTCATGCAAAAAAGACCACCCAGGTAACATTGATGATGTAGGCAGCAAGTAATTAAAACTGGATGTTTTCAATTATTGATTTTAACTTTTGTATAAGTTATGCTGCATGACTCAGCACATAGCTTAACGTGTAGGGGCGGGACACTACCCATGTGACAGTGATGATGTAGGCAGCAATGAATGGAAAGCAGATATATTCAATGATTATTTAGGAGTGAGTAAGCTATGCTGAGCAATACTGCACAATGAGTTGTGCTGCACACTAAAGTAGGGGCATTAAATGATGTTAATTACAATTTAGGCAGGTGAAATGCATAATAAGTAGCCAATCACACATGGTGGATTTACAGCAGACCTTTATAAACTATGCATATACTCTATAATCTGATTTTCCCATAATACTCTGAAGCATTGGAGTACTGACTTGGAAATTTTAACTGATGAGATAATGCTAGGAGCTGCTGCAGCTCTTCTACATATGCATGTACTAGAGGCTGAAGTCAATGCTGACAGTGCTGCTGACAATAGGCCTAGGCTGAGAAGGAGAAGAGTGTTCAGGACGAGGGTAACCTTTTGGGAGCTACATGAGCTGGGAAATGTAGAGCACTACCTGGTGGACAGGGACATGTTATAAAGACTCACTGAGCTCTGCCACTCTCAACTCAGAGCCAGAGCCAACAGAGGGGAACTCATCCCAGTGGAAACAAAGGTATGTGTAGCCCTTAGGATACTAGCTACAGGTACAAAGACCAACTGGGCACATGATGGAGGTGTCACAGACATCTACATCCAGGATACTCCACCAGTTCCTGGATGCTATGCTATCACATGCCAGTGAGCACATATCTTTTCACCTATCCCCTAAGATGAGAGCCAGCAATATGCAACAGTTCTACTATGTAGCACATCACTCTGATGTACTGGGTGCCATAGATTGCACTCATGTACACATCGTTGCTCCACCTAGTCAGTAGGGTAGAATCTAGGGGTAACACTCCATCAACTGCCAGGTCATGTGGAATGCCCAGGGGATTATCCTGAATGTGTGTGCTGGCAATCCTGGCAGTTATCACAACTCCCATATTTGGCACATATCACAGCTGTATCAGATGTTTGATAGGGGGGACATCCTACATGGCCATTTACTGGGGGATGCTGGCTACACCCTAGAACTGTGGATGACAACACCCATCAGAAATGCACCCACACCCACAGAAGAATGCCATAATGAGGCACATGCACACAATATAGGAACATCACAGAGCATGTGTTTGGGCTGCTGAAGTCATGGTTATGGTGCCTGGTTATAGCTGGTGGAGCCCTGCATTATTCTCCAGCCACATGTACACATATATTCACGGTATGTGCTTTGTTACACAATATGATACTGTGGAAACAGCTGCAGCAGGAGCAGCAAAGGGACAAGATACACAGCCTCCCACCAGTGCATTGGTCACCACAGTCACAGTCACAGGAGGACTTGGAGGAGGAATCCCCTGCTGATGTCCCTGTAGGCAGACATAGGCATGCGCAGTGCACCCTGGCATTGGCTATGAGGGAATGCATAGCACATTCACTAGGACCGTATGGACTGACACCTTACTCCTACTCACATACAGAAATTAAAAATGATGGCAGGCAACCCATAGATCCTGCACCTACTCATGTATTGGCTGTGTACTGCTTACATCAGACAGAGTCAGCCATGAACAATGGTTGTGTCAGCCACTGTATTTGCATTGTAAATCCTTAACTTCTCTTACTCATAAGGATTATTATGATATGGAATTGTATGTATGGATCTGGTACATTATGCAAATAAACATAGTGGGCTACATATACAGAAATTACATCCACATTAGATTACAGATACCTATTGCACTACCTTGTTGCCATGAATATTTACTATGCCCCATACATGGAATACTCATGCAGCCCTTCTGCAACAGATTATTGGTACATTTGTCAAGGGAGATATTAGACAGTGGGGTGACATGATAGTGGGACTACTGTGTATCCCAGCAGAACAAGTGGCGGTGTTCCACCACCCCCAACACAGCAGTGTTCCCTTGTAACTGCTGTAACAAACTCAGCAATGGTATATCAGTATGCCAGACAGCCTCAGGACAGTAACATAGAAATTGATCATACATTCTATATCTTACTTAGCGCAGGAATAACAATATACATATATATGCAGTTGAATGTATGATGAATGCTTGTTGTCTGTGAAACACCTTGTGTGCCTCAAAGTACTAGGGCAATTAAGTTGTGTAGTGGTATTCAGTGTTCTAATCTAGACATAAACACTTATTTTGGATGTCAGGTAGTATTACTTTTTGTTTTACAGACCATCAGTTTTGTGTGTGGTGCAATATTATTAACCATTGTGACATATTAATTACATAACACAACTGAAGAAAGTCGTAGTCAAATTCAGTTACATGCAACAGTTCAGAAACAGGGACAGACGACATTTGTTTGTGTAACACACAAATCCTGGACTGGAGTACAGTTGGTGTGGGCTGCAGTCAGTTTATAACTAGCAACCCCCCATTGGGCATGGTCATACACTTAGTTAAGCAGAGCACAGTTTTGTTGCTCCCCACTCAAAATGACTTGTTACATATAGATATGTCTATAGATACAAGCATATATGTATACATATCTGTCTGTCAGTTTCTCACTCTCCCTATATATAATATAATATATATATATATATATATATATATATATATATATATGTATATCTGTATGTATATATAAATTTATACACACACACACACACACACACACACACACACACACATATATATATATATATATATATATATATATATATATATATATATATATATATATATATATATATATATATATATATATATATATATATATATATATATATATATATATATATATATATATATATATATATATATATATATATATATATATATATATATATATATATATATATATAGGCACATATAGTTCTGTCTCTCCTGATTCATCTGCATATAAGTATACATCACACACACAGAAATATATATCCATGTATATTTATGTCCCTGTTATCTACAGATATATGTTTATATGTCTGTGTATGTCTATATTGTCCTACATACCATGATACTGGTGATTAAAGCTGAAGTATGACATATATAATGTTGCTTAAAGGATCAAATCTAAGGGTTTAACATTAGATAATGCACTTCCCTACAGCCTCTGTGCCTGCTGGATGTCACAACACATACAAGAACAGGTGAACATTTGGTGTTATGTATCATGTTGTGTATGCACACAATGACAGAAAACATTGTGTTTGCCCACATGCTTGCCCAACTAAATGCAAGCAACCACATATGGCCAAAATCGCTACTATAGACACATAGCTAGGATAAATAACAGTTATCAGACCGCAAGGCTACTAGATGCAGAGAGCAGTTGAGAAGCAGTGTCACTCTGCAGCCCACACATGCTGTTCAACACAAGCCTAGGTTACGTATTCCACTAGTACTTGCCTGCAGTCATCTGTAAAACATACTTAAGCTGTGAAGAGTGCTGTAAATGCTGTGCTCTGTAATGTATAACACTAGATAGGTAGGGCTTCTAATCTCACTCCAGCCAACTTGGTATGTGTGCATGCATCCCCCTGCTTAAGAAATGGGAATCCCGCATTGACTCCCAAATTTCATTGAGCCTGCACGGTTTGACCCTTGCAGGTGCTGCCAGCCTCAAAACCTCTCTCTTCCACAAGGCCTACTGATGTCATGTACCTTAACACTACCAATTACCATGCTAATGTCAGACTTAAGCTGTTGCCCGTGCTGTAAATACTATGATCTGAAGTGTGTAACACTAGGTGGGTAGAGGTTCTAATTTCATTCTAGCCCACTTGGTGGGTGTGTGTGCATCCTTTTGCATAACAAATGGGAATCCCGCATTGATTCCCAAATTTCAGTGGGCCTGCACTTTTTGGCCCTTGCAGATGCTGCTGGTATCCAAATCCCTCTCTTCCACAAGTCCTGCTGATGTCATGTACTTTAACACTACCAATTGCCATTGTAATGTCAGACTTAAATTGTGGCATGCGCTGTAAATACTGTGATCTGTAGTGTATAATGTTAGATAGGTAAGGGTCCTAATCTCACTCTAGCCGACTTGGTGTGTGCGCATCCCTCTGCAAAATAAATATGATCACCACACTGACTTAGAAAGAGGTGGGCTTTTCAGTATTTTGACTGTCACAGGTGACATGCACCTTCAAAGTCATGATCAGAACAAGGCCTGTTGATGTCATCTTCCATAACATTTCCTAAAGAGATGTCAATAGCACACTTGAAGTGTGCACAAACATTAAGTACTGTGATTTCTAGTGTGCACCATTAAATAGATAGGTGTTGTAATCTAATTGCAGCCAGATTGAACTGTGTATGCTGTGCAGTGTTCCTTATATATGAATTAACAGTGGTACTATTCTCACTGTAGCCAGGTGTGTATGCAGACATTAGAGCATTTTACATCAGCATATGATATCAAATGATCATTGGACATTAGTAGCCTAATGGGCCTAAGTCCACTAAAATCCTAGTAATGTTCTTACCTTTATTTATATGATCAGCACATATTGCCCCTGCCCACAAGGGACACATGCAGAAGCCCTATGGTGACATGACAGCCATCAAGGCAATCATACAGATTTCATCTGAGGAGGGTCAATGAAGTGCACTGTTTGCCATTTGGTGGGGCTCTCTTTAAATGGCTTTTGAAAGTGTGGTACACATATCTCCCCTACCAGCATGTATTATTAACATTGCATACTAGGTAATGTCCTTACAGTGGGTAATACATGTACTATTCCACTTACAGATTTGCAGCATTTCCAATACAACAGGGTCACACATTCCCCTGTATGCAAGCCAAAGATCACTTCTGAGTGGTCTATATGAAACAAGCTACAATGACAGTTATTGCACATGATCCCCGTAGGTCAGATAGTGGGGTCTTGAAGTTCCTTTCTGAGGAAACTTTGTGTTGTGTGCAATTGCCACTGGTGCTCGCAAAGGTACATGAAAAAATGGCCATTGCAGTGAAATATTGGCATGCTGAAGGAAGACTACACTTAGGTTATCACTACAGCATTATCGAGTGACAATGCCTTCACTAATGACATAAGCATGATATACTACCTGGCTTACCACTGTGGAGACATGGTGATCTATGTTAAAGTATTTGTAAACCTGTGTGGCCAGACCTGTGTGTCCAGGTCTATTACACCTAAGAATGTACATCAGGTGTTGGTATGTGCTACTTACCAGGAACGTTGCTGTTACCTGTGGAAATTATACTACATACACATTTGCATGGGGTTATGGCCATGAGGATGTGAACAAGCATATGCTCATGAAGACCCTCTTGGAGGAGAGGGACATAACTCGGAGATTGCATGACTGCTCCCAGTTTACTGTGCCATGAGGTGCTTCTTGTCCTCCTGTCAGCTACAGCCGAGTCTATGCAGTTCTGCAGGTGGTTGCATAAAGCATTGTTGTAGAGGTCACCATACTTGTCTGTCCTAAGGGTAGTGGCACAGTCACGCCATTTATACATTCCCATAGGAGGTTATCCTTTGCTTTGTTGAAGTTTGCACCTGTGTTTGCTGAAGGGGGCTCAGGTGTGGGTCTTACATGTTAGGAGATGGAGTTGTGGTCAGATCTTACCATGGAGGACCTCACAATGCATGTGCTACAGTGGTCACCCATATTGGTAAGCACCTGATGCAGTAGATTGGCTCCCCTTGCAGGGCTGTCACTCCACTGGTTCAGGGCATTATATTTAAGGACATGGAATAGCCTTTGGCCAAGCAAGTTTGAGCACGAGTAACTAACGCTGCTGGTGTTTAGTGAAAGCCACCCCACATCATGGTGTAGTGATGTACTTGATAGACAAAGGTCGATTCCAGTAAGCACAACAGGTATCATGAGTCATGGAGTTGCCCAGTAGTTGGCAATGGCTTCATTAGATGGTCTATCAGTACTGAATAGCACCTGCAGTGTCTCCAGGGAATAACACTGTTTAGCCAATCTGGATGTGCATCTATCTTTCATGACTAGGGATACACCATCTGCATTAACTGGCACACTTTTAGTGTGGGTTCTGAACATGTGGAAGGACATGTAGACTGCAATAGCTGTGGTGCTGTCTACAGCTCTTAACCAGGTGTGTGTAAAGGTCTGCATCTGCCAAGGTGGGGACATCTTTCAGTGAGTGTAGTTTAGTGGTGGCATTCCTAGCATGTACCAGCATAACCGTGATGTTGTTTGAGAATGGCATGTCCTCTATGGAACATTTTCTCATGCAACACTGTCTTTAAGATACACTATGGTGATGTCAGCAGCCCTGTCCACCACACAACCTCCCAAGGGTGACAGATGAATACCATCTGTAGCAAAGCATCAAGGTCTGTTGACCAAGTCATCCCAGGCTGACATTTACTGGGTCCCCTTAAAATGACACCACACAATAAGCCAATTATTGATCCCAGTCATTTTCTGTGTGTATTTGAGCCATCATCCTAGGTGAAGGTGTAATGCAGCTGAAGGCTAGGAGCATACCCATCAGGAACAGACTATGTAAGCTCAGTCATGTGTCTGCATACAGTCCATTGCAATATGCCTCACATTCTATACACCAACAGGAACTATGACATCATCATAATGACACCTGATGTTGACAGACCTGCATGCATGCATGTTATGGCATATCCTGGCAACTCACAGACAGCTAATTGTGAGCTTTCCTATGTGTAGCCTGGTGACAGGGACATCAATGTGTCACATGATGTAATCACCTATGAATAATAGGTATGAGGTTTTGTTTTGCCTCAGGTGTTTGACCTGTGAAACAGTGGTGCATGCATTATTATGTATACTGTGTTCTTCAGATGTATGTGTATGTGTGCAGAGCTTGCAAGTGTGTTTCTGAGGTGTCTGTCCTTTGTGTATGTGTCTAGTAAGGAGCTCCACACATGCAGTTGTGTGTGATGTGGGTGGAGTACATGGTGAGGTGTGCATGTTGTCAAACTGGTCATTGCTATATGTATTGATGTGAGTGAGGCAGCATGGAATCAATTTTTGTCATATAGTTACATCTGTCACATGTTTTGTTTGTGTGGCATTGCAATATAGGGTCCGGGACACTGTCCACATCTCCACAGCAGTCACTAATACTGCCATTAGCAATAGAGTCTTGCTTGTGTGTACATCACAGCAAGCCTTCACTAGGCAGTGGCCTGACAGATGCTGCAATGTAGCATATCACTTTTATGTAATTCTGCTAAGGTAACACAGCACCTGACAGTGTGCGATAACATGGTTGAGCAGGTACAATCCTTTGCCAGCCATGTGGACCTTGGATTAACCATGCTCCCATAATTAGGCATGGTCACAATAGCATACTTACAAATGTGACAATGAACAACTCCAGCAAAGATAGGGTCATGCTGCTACACCCTTGGGGTTAACAGGCTCAAACACACTGTATGTAGGCACACCTTGCAATGAAAATGTGAATGTCTGTGCATGTACAGAGAACTTGTTCAACTCTGCAGTCATTAATCTGGCCTTGTTAGCCTACACTGCCTGGCAGGCAACCAGACAGCACAATGGATGTTGTGTGACATGATGTGGGAACGCAGACCAGTTTTCTGGTTACATAAATGTACAGTATGACATACATAGGACATGTGTGGCTACACAGACTTTGGCCAAATGTGGCCACCCCAGTGCAGTACACCTCAGATCTATGGCATGCAACATGCACCATGAAGCTGATGATGGTCAGCCTGCATGAACTGCTTTGACATTGTGACCTAACAGGGATCACTGCCACTGTTGTGCTTGCTCAAGCAACCTTGCACATGTATGTCACCGGACATTGTGCATCATAGTGTGACACTGCAGCTGTGCTCCAACTCATCATCCACTCATTACTGAAATCCAAAGAACCATGGAATACTAGGCATAACACATGCCACACTGTAATGATTGTTCCGATTGCTACTCAAGGCATCTACCTGGTAAAGGGTATGTCAAGGCTACAGAGCCTTGCATGAAATGGGACAACTATGTGGATGAGCAAATAGGCTGCAGCCTGCTCCTCATGTGGAACTTGAGACTAACATTTTGCTTTTGGTGAGAGACAAAGTGTAGGAGCATGGTATCCCAGGAGAGAGTAGTTGTGCTGAGACCAGCAGTTGTAGTAGCCAGGCACCAGCAATTCAGGGGACTCCCTTTTTGTCAGCATTCCTCACAAGCTAATTGGGTCAGCACAGTACACACTGCTTGAGTGGTGTGCAACTGCAGGATAACTGTATGAACACTACCTCCTTACTTTTCTCATGGTCTACATATGACTCCCCCCATTGCTTGCCTATGCTCTCTACAGACACAGACATGTTGGCAGACTACCTTCTTGTAAGCCATGACTTAGTTAAAGTCAATACATAGTAGCACACAGGGTAAGTAGCATGCAGCGACAAGCGGTGTCCCCAGATTTCTCAGTAGTGTTACATCTACAGCCATGAAAAGACTTATCATGGAAATGATCAGTAACAATGTAGTACACCTGCAGACACTGGCTCAAACCCAGTTTGTGCTATTCAAGGTCCAATCATGTCTACCCTAAGCTTTGGACTGAATTGATTGTTACAGACTGCGATGGATGAGGGGAAAATGACTCACCCAACCTACCATGGCCTGAAAAGGCATTTGTCAAGATTAGGCCATCAGGCATTGTGGACAAACTGTAGATGTTATTTACAAACTTGTATGTCAGGCGTTGGATAGTTGAGTGTCTGACAGTCATTATCTGGGAAAACAGAATTGTGTAGGCCAGTGCTACAATGAGGCCAGTCACCAGTGGACTACCCACACACATCATTCCTGGGACTATCCCTCCTAGCTATTCCATTCTCTGTTGTCACAGCCACTGTCAGTGACCTCAGACTGACTACATTTACAGATGATTGCAAATAAGGGACTGTCAATGTTTCCCACACAAAACCAACAGTTATGCAGGATGGGCTGACACGCACATTCAGTTGCTGTCAGAGCCATTGACAAATACTACATGCCAAGTAATGCATACAACTATACTTTTGGCAATCATCCACCCCCTGGATGATATATTATTGTCTGCACACCTCCAACAGTTGACCCATTAGGCTGGGACTTATGAACACAGAGAGTGATCTAGATTTTGACTTTCACTGGTTGGTAAGATGTGGGGCTTCATGCACTATTGAACAACCTATAGATAAAAGTATGGTATGTAAATCCCAGAATATCATTGTTACACT
The DNA here is from genome assembly GCF_019279795.1 of Protopterus annectens. Taxonomy (NCBI): domain Eukaryota; kingdom Metazoa; phylum Chordata; order Ceratodontiformes; family Protopteridae; genus Protopterus; species Protopterus annectens. Next base: position 688,917,753 of record NC_056751.1, read on the forward strand.
GTATGTGGTACTCATCACACCTATCACTGAGTGCTATGAAACCTGTGGTATGTAAGTACACAGGCATATCTGACACCTGTAACAGCCAGAAAGATCTCACAGTAACCCAATATACAATGTACATAATATGTCCAATGCAGACTGTGTCAAGGCCAAAACTTAGTATTCTGTCTCCTACATGCCTTGGAGGAGAGGTGCATGGCTGCCATACAGGGAGCTGTCAGGTCTCACTGTGTACCACCTACACATCCAAGAAAGGACTAGCATGCAAAATACCTGGTGTACACAGCTGCACCTTGACTGTGGTATAAATAGGCCATGCTGGAGAGACAGATATGTAACCATGATGCTACACACTACATGTAACAGGCTCCCCATCCATATGAAGCACACTTCTGCTGTAATGCACATCATGTGTAAGTAACACAATGGGATGCAGAACATGGCAATCATAACTGGATGAGGACAAATGTCTGTAATGGACACAGGATTGTAGATGGTGCATCTCCTATGCTACTGCCTGTAGATGTGTCATCTCCCAAAACCCTGCTTACACTTATCAAGGAACCACATTGTGTCAGAAATTACAGATGAAGGAGTAGGCTGCATGGAGCCATTGTCCCTGTTAGCCTGTGATACACATATGAACCTATGGAGACATGCACTTATACTGCTTTACCTTTGTGAAGACATTTTGCTTCTGTGCTGACATTCCTTCCTGTGCTCTGCCATTTAGGGGTTTATTGTAGCACTGTACCCATAGGTGTGCTCAAAACAATTCCGAATCTGAAACATAAACAGTTCTATGAGACACTGTTCATTGTATAAGTATACAACCATTGCAACATCACCCAACTTAATCTACACAACATAATATGGTTTACTCATTACAAATGCCAGCAGACAAAATCTCTCAGTAACCAGTACAAGTGGCATGTGAAAGGCAACAGTGGATGAAAGAAAAACATAGAAATTTAGGTAGTCACCCTGTGCATCAGTCACAGCTTCATTTCCTTGCATCAATGGCAAGGATAACAAGGATGTGGCACATGTATCATCACTTGCACAGAGTGTTGTGTGATGGTGCAGGAGGCCTACGCTGACCCAACAGGTTGGCAAGCATGTGTGTGAGTCAGGAAGGGAAGCAGGCAAGATGGACCATGGAATGTGCCATGTGTGTCTGCAGGTGACCTGATTGTGAGAGTGGTGGCAGTCTGCGCGAACAGAGTCAAGCTCAGTGACAGCCCTACATGACTGTATGTTGGACAGCTTTGAATCATGTATGGCAGAGATGATAGTGCACTGTCTCCACCCTTGACCATGGGAACTGCCTCTGTCAGGGGTTGCACTGGTACCTCCATGCCCAAGGTGAGAAGCGGTGCTACTACCTGAGGGTGACTGCTGTCTGCTGGGTCTGTGTCCTCCACAGAAACACACAGGATCATGAGCCCATAGTCTGCCATGTTTTGGTGTGAACAGCACACTCACCTCTGGGGTGCTAGATGTTCTGCCACTAGAGGAACATGAATGAGCATGGCCACATGGACTCTCAGCAGATGCAGCTGCTGACCTATATCCACAAATTCGACACTCAACTCTAACCAGATACTGTATCACAGACAATGACTATTCCAAGACCGATATTCTGTGATCTCTCTCAGACCACTGTCTTTCCAATGTGTCAGTCAACTTATCCAGGGTATATGGCAATGCAGTGGTGACACTCACAGATGTCAGACTGTGCTGCATCCATAACCCTGAGCATTCATCTGGAGGTCCTTTCAGAATGTGTCTGTGCCTCCATGATGGCCCTAAATATACGCTGAGTGACATGTGATGAGACACCTGCAACAGGTGGTGGAGGGACAGCAGGCCTCCTATGAGCATCCTTATAAATCCGCCTGTGTGGCACCTTACCATCTGTTTGGCTATGGACAGTATCAACACTCACTACAGCCATAGTACCCACACTTTCCTGTTCAATGAACCCACCCTCTGACTGTCCAATATCTGTGGCCTCAGAGGACTGGGTATGTATAGGTATACTGACTGTGCACTGTGATAATGAGAGAAGAAGAGGGATGTCAACCTCTGTGACAGATTCAGCCCCTGCAACCCCCACCTGTGCTTCACTTTGGCAACTATCATCATCAGAGTCTGAAGAGACACTGACATCAGGTTGTGAGGGGGACAGAGACCAACCACCCTGGTCACCCGTGATAAAAAGGAAAAAGTGGTGCATTAGTACATGCACTACTATGCTCTACAGTACTACCTTGCAATATATGTCAAGCTGTATACAATGCTGTCAGTATTGCAGACTTCTTTAACCCCCAATGTCATATACCTGGACCTGAGGACATTACTTTCTAAAAAAGTTCTGTAGTTGCTTGTAAATAATAAGCTCCTTATTCAAGACTGTCATGAGCAACAGTGATGTACACTGCCGACATTTGTCAATACTCTGCACAGGTGACACATAAGGCAATCTGACCTGTCCTACAAATACTGCAAATCTATCAGTGTGGTCACACCTACAAGGCATAGGTATGATTGTAAACTGTGTTCCATTGGTACAACTTTGTGAGGTTGGCCAATATGCACACTGTATATAAATCTAGCTGGCAGGCCTGGGATGACACTTTAGCAAGTACAATGCATTCAATCTACATGTGCATCACAACAGTGTTATGCTTACCAGGAGCAGGGTTATGGCCGCGTCTAATTCCTGATGGTCCTGTGAAAATGTAAAGGAGATGTAATTTAAACAGCAACCTATGTTGCACTATGACAGGTTAATACATTTGCAGTACATACTATGTTAATTGTTATGTAGACCACAATCTGGGCATGAGATTCAGACTGCAACTAACCCCCCATAAAAATATCCGCCACTCACATAAAAGTATGTACATCATGACACACTGAATGCTACAGTATTGCAATGCTTATCCAACTAAGCATACCTGGATGCTCTTGTGCAGAAACAGTGGCAACCACATCCACAACATACCATGTGATGGATGCTTGTGAGCTGTCCTGTGTTCCCAGGTTCACCAGAAATTCCTCTGTGGCTGACAGTGGTTGTTCCACTGCAGGCCCTCCACCAGTGACACTACGATCCGTGGCCACATCTGCTGCTCTTCACCTGCTTCATATGTCCTGCTCTGGTGACCTATGTCATTGAAATTGTGAACCAGGTCAGCCCACAATGCTGCCACCTCTTCCCTGTTTGTCCTTCCCCTGGACAGCAGGAGTTGGTGATGTTGAGGCAGGGTGTCTGGGATAGCTTCATTTTTTGCCTTTGTAAAAGGGCCCTGGCATTGGGGATACATAACTCACAAAAGACAGCAAAATGGGAACAGATGTCAGGATCCCATATGTGGGAGTAAAGTATGTAGAGATACAGCAATAACAGATGGCTACCAGTAGTCACTGCTTGGTTACACATCTCAAATTCAACACCATGCAAGCATAGTAAGGGTGTGGATGTGAATAGGATAGTAGCAGTACTCATCTATCCCTGCTTGTGCCATGACAGATACTGTTGTATGGTCACACAACCAACACAAAAATCCATTAACTTGTGGCCCGTGTGTGTAACCACCCCCCTTATAATATCTAAAACAAGCAGTGCCACACAAATAGCAGTGTAGTTACCACCCATATCAACATGTAATTCCCAGGAGAATGGTATACCTATTTAACAAAGAGAATTCTACCCAAATTGTACACTAGTTCATCTGTAGGTCTAACCCATCTGCAGATCAATGACATGCCAGCAGTACAGTTCCATGCAAGGCTTACTGCTGTAATCACCCTTCCCCCTAAGTACATGGACAAATATGCATAATCTCGGAAACAAAATGGTGACCTACCTGACAGAGTATAATATTCCTCTGTTGAATAGTACAGATATACAGATGTTGTGCCAATGAGTTGATCCTAAAATGTAACTTTCATACACAATTTTTCCCTAGCTAGCCATTTGCCTTTTTAACATGGTTCTCTATTAAGAAGTGATTGTTTGTGGACCAGTCTGTGCTTCTGAAATGCTAATTGCAGCCAGCAGAGCTGGTTTGCAGTATAATCAGCCAATCCCATGCACTCTCTGAACAAGAAATAAGGCCTCAATGTAGATTACAGCCCCTTTCTCTATGTTGGGTTGGAAAATAGTGGGAGACAGATACAACATAATGGCAGAGAGAATGTCTGTAGCAGCTACTGTTTACATACAAATGTGTGCACTATAGGTTAAAGCTGAAGGTGATACTGCTGGCAATAGGCACAGGAAGAAATGATGAACACTCTGCAGGATAGCAAGCTGTAAGGGTATGTATGAGACCTGTGGCAGCCTTATTTTATAGGCAGAGCCAGACTGAGAGTACCCACCCCACTGGGAGGTAAGGTATGTGTGTCAGGTAAGTCTGACAGCCAATGGTAAGATGATGCAAGACAAAATGCTTTGTGTGTCCTACAAAACAGGTAAGTGTACATTAACCATGATGAGAGGCAATTGGACAACTGTCAAGTCATTCTGTCATGGTATTCCCCTGTTGAGTGTGCGCTGGAAACCCTTGTGTCTAGCCCAATCTCCATATATGTATGTTACTTGTGCAGCTGTGGCTGTCTGTGATATGACCAGCAAAACATTGTGGCTGCAGTGTGATATTACTGGGCCACAATTTCTGTACACACTTCAACATCCAGTGGAAATTCTGGCTACTGTATTACCTATTGTACTAGGAGTAGGTAAGAGTGGTCCTCTCTGTAGGCCTTTGCCCGCTATGATATATACATATATATATATATATATATATATATATATATATGCAGACATTCCAAACGTACTGCTTTGGGTGGATAAATAGGTGATGGGACAGACATACATATCACATTTTATAATATTGATGGCCACATGCATGTATTTTCATTGGTAGATGCAGCTGTACTTAAACCCAGGACCAAGTACAACAAAAAAATATGTTTTCAATGCATTCTACAGACTGAGCTACAGAGTCACTCTTACAGCAGCTGCATTTTTACATGTTGTACTTATCATTCCTCAGGTATCTGCTGTTAAATATCACACTAAAATCTATTATTATGTGTATGGTTTTTGAGTACTGTATTTGTATACCAGAGTCCCATTTAAAATCCTCTTTTCCATTAATGTTTTATCAAGTGTGTTCTTACATCTTGTAGACATAACTGCAGGGTTACCTGCTCTCAGATACCTCAGTTACATCAAAGCTTATGTTTGAGCATTTATAGTGATGTATTTGTGTACCAGAGTGCTAATTACAGCACTATTTTTGTATGAATCTCTTAGTTGATGTCCACAGTGTAGCGTGATGTGCAGCACCATTTAAACACACTTAATGAGGGGAACTACAGCATTAGTATGTTTTGCTTAAAACACCTGTTTTTAATAGCAGTGGTGTGGCTCAGTGGGATAATCCACCGTTTTGCAGGTGTGATGGTTGTGGGTTTGAAATAGGGTGCAGGTGTACTTTTTGAATGTGATTAATATTGTTCCAAAAGCATATATCAGTATAACGCTATTTAGCATTGCTAAGTGATGCAGCAAGCTGTGCCACATCGCACAAAAGATCTTTAAAGAAAAGAAAAATGGTGAGATAGGATAGTGGTGAAAAGGAGTGCAAGCAGGAAGAAAAACATAGTAAAAGGCAGGTAGGGATGTGCAGGACGGGTGTAGGAAAGAACCATAGCTATCCATTTCTTCATCAGCAACAACCGTGCACTGTCACAGATTTCTTAGCTGAATATCGCCTTTCTGACAACCTAATTGAGTATTCAAGTCCACTGGACCAAATTAAGTGTGTCCAGTGGACAAGTGTGTGAAATGGAGAGGTATGTATGGGAAGACATTTTTTTTTTTGGTACAGGTACTCATTTTTTGTAAGATGAGAGTGGACTGTTGGGAAAGGCATACAGGTACGTGTGGGGGAGGTAAGTTGGGAAGATGAAGCTTTTGCAGACACACAAGACAGACAGGACAGCAGATATGTTTGATGTGTGACACAACAGGGGGGTGAACACCTTGGATGGGGAGGGTGTTGTGGAATCCCAGTCCCTTGAGCATCCACGCGGTAGCAGTATGACTCAAGTCCTCACCCATGGGACTGTTAGCACTGTTCCTTCACTGCTCCAGTGGTGGCAGTGGTGGAGACTGGTGTCCTGGGTGATGCTACCCCACCAAGGATGGCAAGCATGCTCTCCATCCAGCACAGGTGTGCTTGACAGTTTGATGGAGTACCCTGCACACCATACCTGGTAGTTCATCTTGGGTGACAAAATCACCCCCTCCACCTTCACTCCCAGAGGGGGACCTGGCCCCAGCCTGTGGGGTGGAACCACACAACAACACCACAGGTAGTGCAGGATCAGCAGAGGGGGCACCACCAGGCTGCGGCCCAGACGTGCTGGGCCCTGGTGCCACAACTGCAGGAGCCAAGGTAGGTGGATTGCCTGGAACTGGAAAGAAGATAAGTGGTGGGGTCAAAGAGAAAAACATACCATTAGTAATCTTGCAGATGATATTACTACACAGACTACTAATACATACTTCTACAGGTGTGCAGTGCTAGTTGTGAATATAGTGACTCCAATTCTTGTATAGATGATGTTGCATGCACATACCTCTCAACCTGTTAGCATGGGACAGTATGAGCCAAGCACTAACAAACGCATGTACACAACAGCAGGGAACTGTTTCACATACTGTGCTCATACATTACTACCAAGGCGTTCTGTAAATGGATTTGCAAATAAATTGCATTCCAAGTAATGTCATTTATCTGCTAATCAAGAACCAGACAGATGGGGCCTTAGTCATTACATTCCAAAAAATCTTGACAGTTGAGAGGCATATTCATGTATATTAAGTAGACTAGACAGTCGGTTATGTCTTAGCTTGCTGGCATAGGATTAGAACCCACAAGCTGTGACTCCAGGGGAAACATGCACTTCATTTAACAGTTGACTGGAGTCAGATTAGAACACACATGCAGTGAATACAGCCATAATGCACAGTTCATAGTTTCATAGGTGTTAACTAGGCTAATGACCACAAGGGCCTTTTTAAGCCGAGCCATGGATACCAAATCTCTGACAAGTTCTGATACCCTTGGTAAGTGTAAACATGACCTTTGTGAGATTAACCATTTACAGGTTATCTGTGTCCATTAGAGACATAGGTGCCAAACCAGGTCTGACTTTCCAAATTGACATCCAATTGTCCAAGTTGCTCTTGAAATGGGTTAGGAAGGAACTCTGCTTCACATGGATGGAGAGCCTATTCCATAGACAGGGTAGTTTCTAGGATACATACCTATCTCTCCATCTGGTCCTAGTTATATCACAGGCAAGGTTTAAATCTTTAGAATGGGTAATTCTGGCACTGTTTGTTTTGTGAATATGCAGGAGGTCCATTAGAGTGAGGTCTGACAATTAATGTATGCCAGGCACAGCTCTCCTCTCAAAAGCCTGTAGGAGACAGAATACAGGGATAGGGCATTGAGGCGGTCTGCATAGAACATTTTACTTACACCCTGTATTTATTAGTGAATAATCTCTGTGGACATTCCACTTGTTGGAATGCCTGGTTATGTACATATCAAAGGGGGCATTGTACTCAATGATAGGTCTGATGAATGCCAAATACAGTGGAACAATGATTTCCTTGGACTTAGATGCCATACCTTTGTTTATAAGTTGTACAACAAAGAATGATTTCCTCACCACTGTAGACACATGATGGCCAAATGCTAGATTACTATCTATGTGTGTCCCTAAGTCCCTGACTACTGGGTCAACTCTAAGGGGTGTGTTGCCAATATGATAGTTACCAGGGATGGATAATTTTCCAAAGGATGCTATTATGCATTTCTTGGCATTTAGTTTTAGTCCATGGCTAGGACAACAGTTGTTTGTCTGTGTCAGCCCCTCCAGGAGAACATTTGTGTTAGTGTGAGATTAAATGACAGCTCCTAATTTGCAATCATCTGCAAATTTAGTCAGCCAGAGACCACTGACATTGGCCTTGACTTCTGAGAAGTAAATGCCAAAAAAGGAGCAGTCCAAGGACTGATCCCTGAGGGACTCCACTTGTGACTGGCCTCTTTGTAGAGGTGGACTCCCCAATTCTAACTTCCTGGATCCTGTCTGTGAGACAGTCAGCTATCCAGCAGGTGACATACGGTTTTGTACCTAACCACTTGAGTTTGTCAACAATGCCTGAGTGGGGTATTCTGTCAAATGCCTTGGACAGGTCAAGGTAGACAGTGTAAACAATTTTTCCCTTATACAGTGCTTTGGTGACCTTCTCAATTAAGTTCACCAGATTGAGTAGGCATGATCTGGCCTTGATGAAACCAAATTGGGTTAGGTCCAGTTTCTGGAAGTTTAATATATCTCTATTGATCATCTACATGATAATTCTTTCCATGACTTTACATATATGACTAGCGAAACTTATGGGTCTGAAGTTTCCAGGGTCTGTAGATGACTCACCTTTATGGAGAGGGCTGACTGTTGCCTGTATCCATTCATGATGAATGAAGCCCATTCACAGGCTACAGTTAAATAGGAATTCCAAAGGCCCTGATAGGTCATGTTCCATGCTATTTAAAAGGCATCCTGGGATATTGTTTGGGCCTATTGATGCAGTGTTATTGGTCTTAGAGATAGCATTAAGGACCTGTTCCCTAGTGATAGTAGGGGGAGTTATATTTGATGATATTTCCTGAGGGAAGGTTGAGGGGGAGAGAGGAGTAAAGTTGGAGCTGAATTTATCAGCCAGGAGGTTTCTATATCTTCTGGCTTAGTATAGGTGGCTCCATTCACAATGAGCTCTGCACACAACTGTGTATTGCGTTTGAGGTTACAGACATAGCTAAATAGTGCTTTGTGGTTGTCCTTTGCCTGGGAGGCCAAACCTACTTCAAATTTGGCTTTGGTAGACTTTATTTGTCCTTTGAGTTGTTTGTTTACTTTTATGAGAGTGCTTTTATCTGCCGGGTGCTGCACCTCCTAATTTTTGCCATAATTTTCTTCCTTCTGTTTACAGCCTATTGATTTTGTGGTTCCACCAGAGTGGCTTGTTTTTCGAGTTAGTTCTGTACTTTTTCCTGGTGGGTACAGCTGCCTCTATGCACATTAGCATGGTTGCACAGGGTTTTTGTGACCAGTTCTGCATAGGCAGCAGTGTTCTCAGGGTTTATCTGGGGTTGTAATTTTGCCAGGTTCTCACTTAATAGCAGGAGGTTAGCCTGAGAATAGTCCCTGAATATTCCAGGTTTATCTTGGGGGGAGGGTCCAGGTTTTATTTTACCTCAAAGGAGACCATTTTGTGGTCTGACCTTACCAGTGAAGTTATTTGAACAGATTACATGTCAAAGCACAATCCTGCTTTAAACTTTATTGATATTGTTCCTTAAAATGTGTCACTTATTCACATGGATATTTGCCCAGAACATGAGCTACCTTACCCATATACTTTGTTCCTTGAGGAATGAGAGGAATAGAGAGCGTTATTTGACTCCAACTGCTCAGAACACAGGTTTAAACCTTACTGTGGGTATTGCATTACATTTATCAGACAATTATTTCTGCAGTCTTTATTCATTTCCTTGCTACAGTTGACTGGTGTCAGATTTGTACAAAAAACAAACCAAAGCAGGAACAAGCAGTACCCCAAAGTCTTCAGCTCTTCGGCTCTTTATTAAAAATAACTTGAGTAAAAACTGGTAGCAAATCACAAGTAAAGTTAAGCACTTTTCATCTAGTTTAGTAACTAGACTTCTTCAGACAACAAACAGCAACTCAAATTCACTTAAATACACTTCCCCCTTATTTCTCCTATTAACTTAATTACCAACTAGTAGCTATGTTTGTATGCTGTACCAACTAGTGGCATTGATTGTTTAACTTAATTTATACTGGAAAGTTTAAGGTAATTTATTATGTCTAATTGGTACATATTAAGTAATTAAGTTAATAGGAGAAAGAAGGGGGAAGTGTATTTAAGTGAATTTGAGTTGTTGTTTGTTGTCTGAAGAAGTCTAGTTACTAAACTAGACGAAAAGCACTTAACTTTACTTGTGATTTGCTACCAGTTTTTTACTCAAGTTATTTTTAATAAAGAGCTGAAGAGCTGAAGACTTTGGGTTGCTGCTTGTTCCTGCTTTGGTTTGCCTTTTTTACAGTTTGTGATGCCTTTGTGTTTCTTCAACAGTGGTGTCAGATTTGAACAGACATGCAGTGAATACAGCCATACTGCACAATTATTTGAACACATTACTTATCAAAGCACAAACCTGCTTTAAACTTTATTGATATTGTACCTTAGCTTCTGGCACTTATACACATGGATTTCTGCCCAGAACATGAGCTACCTTACCTATATACCCTTTTCCTGTAATGGAAGGAATAGACAGCATTATGTGACTTAAAATGGCCAGAACACAGGCTTGGACCTTACTGTGGGTATTGCACTACATTTATCAGACAATTTTCCCTACTTACCACACTCTCACCTCATCCTGGCCAGGTGCCCTGCATAGGACTGGACATTGTGAGCCCATTCATCTGCAGCTGTTGGAAGAGAAGAAATCATTATGCATACCAGTTTTGCATGGATTCAGCTTGTATATTACTAAAGTACTGGAAAACATACTTACATATCTGTGGGGTCTTCCCTGCCCGAACTTCTTGGACCCAGTTGTCCAAGGTTCTCCTCTTCCTCTGCTTCAGGTCATCATAGTGGTGATGCCACTACTTATCAGTGAGGGGATACCAGTAGCACTGGTAGGATCCCTAGCCAACTGATCCCAGGCTCAGCCTTATATTCTGAACCCTGGTAATCTCCCTGCTGCATCTGGGGTTTGTAGTTTGTCACGAGGAATCCAAGAAATACTCTGGACTCCTACACACCCCACCTCTATGCCCGAAAGCATGCTCACTCTCCAATACCACCAGGCATATCAACAGCCAAGTGAGGACTCCAATGAATGGTGTGGAATTCCTGCCTATTGGCCTTAATATAGGCTGCATTCCCACCCTTACACATCATACTGTAACTTTCAAAAAATTGCTCTGTTGCTTAGCATCATGCAAACCAGTTAACCAAAGTTTGCACAACCATGTTTAAGCGGAGTTTAGCAACCCACAAACAGGAACAGCCCTTGACTATGTTTAAGCCGTGATTAGCATTGCACAGCTTTTCTAAATGTAACAATTTTTGTTTTTGAATTAAACCACCCTTTAGGTCACCTTACACATTTTCACAGCAATGAATATAAAAAAGTATGACTGCTCAGGACTTGAACGTGGGACCTACTACACTGTAAGTCATGACTCAACCTATTTAGCCATCTGGATAGTGACAGAACAAGTATACCTTCACATATACTATTAACCTGTTAGAGTTGCTTAGTACCATGCCATGCAAACGAGCATTAAAAATAATAATAATAATAATAAAAAAAAATTGATTACACCTGGTTTCTGTTTTTAGATGTGTGGCAGATGTCAGCTGTGTATTTGTAAGCACAGCTCGGCATCGCTAAGCACAGCGCCCCACCATGCAAACACGGAGATTAAAAGAAAAAAAAGAAAGAAAAATGAAAAAAACAATTATGCAATAGCAGAATACATTAGAAAGATTATTATCCTGTGCATACCATCTGTCCAGGATTTTCCTGGACAGACCACATGTACAGGACAGTCTCTACACTGCTTGCTGGGATTCAGTATCCATGTTACTGTGATCTCCCTTGGCAAGACGTCATGATTATTATGCATGGCATGCTGCCGAGGGAAAACCATGGCCGTGTACATGGGTACATCCTGTAGAGCCTACACAGATTTTATTGAATATTACTGCATATTTAAAAAGAAGTTTTCCTGTGGTAATAAAAATTAATAAGTTAAGTTTCAAGTTTTCCATTTTTTATCATAATGTTTTGATTCCCAGATGGTTAAACACAATTTTAAGAGTGCGTAACTCCCAACATCAAAATATGTCACTATTCATGCTATTAAGCCTTCCAAACACCAAGGATTACAAGCCAAGACATTACGCTTTTCGTTGTTTAACATTGCATCGTGTGTCAATGGGTTGAGCATCACACATAGCAAATCTCACAGCCATGTTTCACACCTTTATTGCTATTTATTTTATTTATTTATTTTCCAAGGTAGCGCACTGATCTCCATGGACCTTTTCAGACTCAGCCTGGGAGCAATGTCTGGTTAAGTGACTTGCTCAGTGTTGCACAGATAGGCAATGAAAGCTGCGGAAATCAATAATTGTACCACTGGATCACAGGAAACAGTTTGTTAATCCTCTAAATCAACTGCCAGACCAATGTCTATTTGATGTAAGTAGGGCCAATGTGTCGACCAAGGAATCCATATGTTTGCAATTGCACAAATGCAGTTGGCAAGGCTGTGAGTCCTTGTGTGCAACATATTACATGTGAGATCTGAGTTGGGCACCAATTCAGACATAATGTTAGATTGGCGTCTACATGTTTGGCTGGTGATGGGAGAATGGTGCTAAATTTGTAGCACAAAGATGGGATGTTGAGGAGTCCAGGATGTTTTTGTTTTGGCATTCATCATGAAGTGCTGCAGCTGTAGGTTGCCGGAGAATTTTACTGGGTCTCAGTATAAGGCTGAGGCTTGGAATAGTTTGCCCAAGGCTGTTTTAGTACAAATGGCATTCCACATGCTGGGGAACAATGTCCTCACCACTATAGTGGCCTGAAAGAGCATAAGCAGGTCTTCCTAAACTGATGGAAGGATGACTTTTAGACTGGAAGCATCCCACATCGTTGTGTGATATACTGACCCATCAACAGTCAGTGATATAGTGTGCACTAGACAACCACAACACAATTTCTTACATGTTTTTTTCTTTTTCTCTATTGTACAGCTGTAAAGGAAATTGTAGTAAACCATGAGGTGCATCAGGAGAGACTACCTCACCTCACAGAAGCACTGGGTAAGTATGCCTCAGGTCCAAATGCAAGTCAGATAAGTATTTTCAGTCCCTCGCTCCCTAGCATCTTGAGCAGGTGTACATGAACCTTGAAATCAAGCATGCATGTTTTTCTCAATAACTTGTGCTGTTTGCATTAGGCATTGAGAACACCAGCTAAATTGTGAGTGGGTTCAATAACCAGAAGCAATTAGGTTTTATTACAGGATAGTATTTCTAAAATAATAACAGCAATAATAAATATCAGCAACAATTCATTTATGGTAAGTACAATTATTACACATGAATGCATGCATCCTATATGGCATAGGGAAATAAAGACTGCTATTTCATATATTATAGCTGTGAAATTTGTTTATTTTTTGAAATATTAACTCATTCACAGGGCCAACCTTTGGTCAGCTGGTGCCCTAGGCAAAAAGGCTGCACAGCACCCCCCACACCACCTAGTGCTCCATCCTGGTCTACCTACACCATTCAGATTACTGGAAAAGCACCCCTGCTAGAGCGGCACCCCAGGCGGCTGCCTAGTTGGCCTATGCCTAAGGCCGGCTATGCTCATTCACTCCAATGGAGCTCAGAAAGGAGCCTAAGCCTTTTGACAGAATCAAATGATGTCCTCACATTTCAAACAAAATGTTCATATCTCTGGAATCACAGAGATTATGAAAGAAGCATAAATAGCAAACTCTTCAGCACAAACTATTTTTATGTTCTAGGTCTTAAACTGAATTTTATAAGTCACAGTAAACACAGTAACTATTACATTTGTAATATTTTGTAAACAACTTACAATATCTCAAGAAATCACTCAGGTTACACACATATGTCTGCAATATCTTATTCATCTTGTGGAGAGTTTTCATATGAGGCTACGGAGTTCTGTCTATGTTACTTGGTTGTTGAGCCATTTAGGAAAATGTGAAATTTATATATGTACAAGTTAATATAAAAACAAATATTAATGCAGTTGAATTTGCTATTGTGTAAGCTTTAAAATTAAATTTTTTAAAACCTTGTACATAGCATGTGTAGAATATGTATGTGTGTTGTACCTTTAAGAAGCATTTCCAGGGTCAGCACATGCATATAAATAGCCAGCACCTGCTAGCTTCAGTACCTTTGAGAGTGCAACCAGAGAGTGAACATGTATGAAAGAAATAGTCAGTTTATAAGTTTATCTAAGTTAGTTATTTGCCTCAATCCTTATGTGTTTGTACATAATAAAGCTGCCTGAACAAAACTCAGTCATGTTCGTCTGTTTCATATTGACTGGATAAATGACATAGTGTCAGAAGTGGGATTTCAAAGGCTGCATTTCAGAGATATGAGGTGTATAATCTGCTTTGAAGGTAAAATAAAAGAAACAAGAGCAAAAAGGGGCCAGAAACAAGCTAAAAGTAATGAAAACTTGCACAAATTATTATTTTATTAAAACAGATAAAACAGAGCATTAGAAAGGCACAGAATGCATTACTAAACAAATGGATAACAGAAATGTTTATTAAGCAAACAAAATGCATAAAAAAGTTTATTAATTAAGTGAAATATTCAAAATTAAGATATTTGATAGAACGGTTATCATAAAAGTAGATAAGAAGTTCATATTTGCCTTGGAATTGCAAAATGAGCATGTTTAGAGTAAAACAAGCATATGAAAAGAGATTAATTGGGCGAAATGAATATAATAAAGGGCAAAAAGGGCATATTAAGTGTAAATAAAGCAAGGCAACTTCATGTTTTGGGCAAATTACAGTGTTTTGAAACAAACAGTTATTTCACTTTGATTAAAGCTCTGAATAGCATAACTAGAGTTATTCATAGCATCGCAAAGTGTGTAAAAGTGCTTAAAGTGTGCGTATTACTGTACATTTATTCAGAAGAGTTTATTGTGTGCAAAGTGCAAATATTTAATGAAGCGCAGTCAAAATAAAGCCATTGCAAAAAGTTTCTTGGCGGGGTATGTCTACCTGTGAAGAGCCACCATTACAGAGTGTTTCTTGCACTGTAAACAGTTATTTAGCAAAGTACAGCCATTTTGGAAGTGTGTCAGTGTGCTGTGTACTGTTTATTCACAATGTGCAGTTACTTTGAAATGTTTCTTACTCTGAGCTTCTTCTACCACCCAGTTTATTTGCACAGTGTAGTTACTTTGAAGTGTGTCTTACACATAAAAGAGGTGGTTTCTTGAAGTACAACAATTTCAAGAGTGTTCTTGTGCTACGTAGACTTATTTTGCAAAGTGCTTTGCAAAGTATTTCACACAGTTCAATTACTCAGAGGCTTATTGTGCTATTGGGCATATTTACAAGTACTGGTATACATTTCTGGTATATATATATATATATATATATATATATATATATATATATATATATATATATATATACAGATTTTATATATATATATATATATGTGTGTGTGTGTGTGTGTGTGTATGTTTGTGCAGTTACAAGTGAACTTGGATTACATTGTGTTTTACTGCAATTTGTTGGCATGGCAGACGGATTTCAAAAACCATCACCACTTGTATTTGATCAGAATATTGCAGAGAACTGGAGAATATCTGAGCAAGAGTGCGATATTTTCATACAAGCAGCTTACTCAGATAAAGATGCATGCACCAAGGGCATTCATTTTGCTAAACCTGGCTGGGTCAGAGGCCATTGATAGAGAGCATTCCTTTGTGCATGCACCAGCAGTGTATGAAGCCACCTGAGTGCTTGAAGAGTAAATTCAGAGAGATGTGCAACACCCAGACCAATGTCACATTAGAGAGGCATTTGTTTTACACAAGAGACCAAGGCCAGGAGAAACATTTGCAGCTTATATTACTGACTTGAGAAGCAAATTTAAAACTTGCATGTTTGGTGATTTAAAAATTAGCTTATAAAGGACAGGCTTGTGTGCGGTATTAATAGTGCTGCTGTGAGAAAGATTTTGCTTTGTGACAGAGACTCAATATTGAGCAAATCTATTGAGATTTGTCAGATCCATGAAGTTACAGAAAGGCACATGAGTATGCTTACAAGTGACAAGAGCATGGTTTCTGCAGGCGCCAAAGCAAATGTAGACAGCATGCAGCATGTGGCAAGCAGAAACAGGCCTGAGCACATGGCAGCTGCAGCCCCTGCAGGTGTGGTAGGGAAACCACATGGTTTTCTAGCAAGTTCTAAGTTAAGTTCTGTTAAAGGAGCATGCTCAGTGCAGAACAAAGGTTGCTCAGTATAGCATAAGGGTGAGTCAGCAAGACCCGGGTCAAGCTTTATTAACTGTTGCAATTGTGGTGCCAACCATGAGTCTAAAAGAGAAAAATGCTTAGCATTTGGTCAGCAATGTCACAAGTGTAAAAAATGGAATCATTTTCAAAGGTTTTACAATTCAAGTAAACCTCACTCAGTTGCAAAGAAAGATCATTGATAAAAGCAAGTTGATCATATAGAGAGCTGCAATCCTATTTCCTAAGTAGATGGTTTATCAGTAATTGGTGGTGAGGTTAAGGCAGTAGATTTATTAGCAAAGGGTGAAGTGTTTTGTAGGTTCATAGGTTCATAGGTAAGTACTAGGCTATCTGCCCAAGGGCATTTATAAGCCTACCCAGAGTGTGCTTTCGCCACTCCCTTAGGTTAGTTCCCTGTGCTTCTGACCAACAGAGTCATTAGTTCCCTGCACCTCTGTCCAGCAGAGCCACTACAGTGACCCCACGGGGTAAATTTTCTCTTTCCCATCCACCTGTCAAGGTTTCTCTTGAAGAGTGCTAGTGAGGGGCTCTGCCTGATGTATATTGGAATCTTGTTCCAAAGTATGGGTAGTCTCTGGGTTAGGAATCTATCCCTCCAGCACGTCTTATTTATCGTTGTGGTAAGGTTTATATCCCTAGAGCGTGTGGCTCTCATGGATTTGTTTTTTTTTTTAGGTGGAGCGTATCCATCAATTCTGGGTTGAACATGGCCTTGTATGTCAAGCAGAGATCACCTCTGAGTAAGTGGTATGCAACTGAGCACGGCTGGAGTTTCTTAAGTTGGGCTGCATAGGTCATCTGTTTGAGGCCAGTAATCCTCTTGGTGAGGTGCTTTTGTGGTCTTTCCAGCTGTTGCAGGTGTCTGGTAAGGTACATCCCAAATGGGGCGTTGTATTCTATAACGGGTCTAATAAGTGATGAGTAGAGAGGCACAATAACCTCCTTTGTTCTGGATGAGAACCCTTTTGAGATTACGTGGGCCACGTTGAAGGATTTTCTAACCACCTTGGCAATATGATTATCAAAGGAGAGATTGCTATCTACTTGGGTCCCCAGATCCCTTATTACTTTTTCTGTATTTAGGGGACTACCACCTATGTGGTAGTTTCCGGGTATTTTGTTTTTTCCAAAGGGGATGACTATGCACTTTTTGGCATTCAGCTTGAGGCCATGATTTTGACACCAGGTATTCATCTCAGTGAGAACCTTCTGGAGGGTGTCTGTATCAGCCAGAGAATCAATTAAGGCCCCTAGTTTGCAGTTGTCTGTGAACTTGGTCAGCCAAAGTCCTTCTGTGCTTGCCTGTACCTCTGAGAAGTATATATCGAACAGGAGGGGTCCTAGGATTGAGCTCTGGGGGACACCACTTGTAACCAGTTTAGAGTCAGATCTAGAATCTGCAACTCTCACTATGTGGGCTCTGTCCATGAGCCAATTTGCAACCCATCTCATGATGTAGGGATTAATGTTCAGGTTGGTGAGTTTGTTTATAATACCAGAATGAGGAATGGTGTCAAAAGCCTTTGTGAGGTCTAGATAGGCTGTGTGGACTTCCTTACCCTCATCTAATGCCTTGGTAACCATCTCAAAGAAGTCCACCAGGTTTAGAAGGCATGATCTGGACTTAACAAAGCCAAACTGGGTGGGGTCCAAAGTTTGGAGGTTCCCAATGTCTCTATTAATGAGTTCCAGGATGATGCATTCCATAGCCTTGCAGACCAGGCTAGTCAGGCTTATAGGGCAATAGTTCCTGGGGTGGCGCCACCTTTGTGGAGTGGGATAACTGTTGCTGTGCACCACTTTGTGGGTACATAGCCTGTAGAGAGGCTGAGTTTGAACAGTGTGTTTAGGTGATGGGGTTAGTTAATTTTGGAGCTCTTGTAAGACACAGCCTGGGACACCGTCCGGTCCCATTGAGGCTGTGTTTTTGGCTTTAGATAGGGCTGTTTTACCCTGTGTGTTGGTGATTGCTGGGGCCTTACATTCTTCTGGTATGGTTATGGGCCCTTTAGGGGGGTGAGAGGGGTGTAAAGTTTGCACTGAACCTGTCTGCCAAAATGTTAGCAATATTAGTCGGTTCAGTGTATTTTGTGCCATTCTGCACCAACTCAGAGCAGATCTGAGAGTTTCTACTTAGGTTCATGACATAGCTAAAGAATGCTTTGTGGTTATCTTTGGAGTCCTTGGCAATTTTTCTTTCGAAGCTAGCCTTGGATGATTTAATGAAGAATTGTAGTTTCTTGCTGATACTGATCAGGGATGTCTTTCTTTCTAAGGATTTTGCTCTTATCTGTACTAATTTCCTTCTTCTATTGTAGAGCCTGTTTATGGCAGGGGTCCACTAGACTGGTTTACTTTTCTTGGAGGAGTGAATCTTGGTTTTACTTGGGATAGCATGATCCATGCATTCCTGCAGATGATAATAGAGTGTCTTTGTCTAGGTTTCAGCAGCTTGGACAGCATTGTCCATTTGGCCTGTGGGCTGTGAACCTTTCCACCTCAGTCTTAAGCAACGTGAAGTTTGCCTTTGAAAAATTTTTCATGGTAGTTTCCTTGATTGGGGTTGGGGCAGAATGTGAATATCCAGAGTGTTTAGTCTATGGTCTGATCTAACCAGCGAGGGTTTACATCAGGTGTGGAACACTGGTCACCCATGTTGGTGATGACCAGGTCCAATATGTTGTTCCCTCTGGTGGGGATGTTGACCAGTTGATCCAGGGCATTCCAGTTTATAAATTCTAGGAAGTGTTGGGCAAGGGAGTAAGTACTTGAGTAGTTCTCCCAGTTAATGTTTGGGTAGGACCTTCATATTTCTCCGTGTCTCCAGAAATGCATAATGGGGGTCCTGGGTCATGGTGGGTGATCTGTAGCAAGCTACAATTTGAATTGCAGTTTTGCCCATTGTTAGTTGCACTTGAATGATCTCTGATGCATTGTGCTGTGCCACTAACCTGGAGGTGTGAGTATCCTTGATGAATATGGATACACCCCCGCCTTTTGTGTTTCATTCCGGGTTCTGTGGCTGAAAGGTATGGTATGAGTTATTAGCCTGGTAGTGCTAGAGTGCTCTCTGGAGCCTTAAACCAGGTTTCTGTTACTGCACAGATATCGATGTTCTCCATACTGAGGAGTGCCTCAAGTGTGTGCATTTTGAGGTTTAGACTTCTGGCGTTGAGTAGCATTACCCTCAGTTTTTGGTTACTTGTGCTATTCACAGTGGTGGGTTTGTCTTTTGAGCCTTGCCTAGAAAAGGCACTATGGGGGTAGCAAGAGCCTTTGCCAGTATTCAAAAGCCTAAGGGTGACAGGTGCAAGTCATCTCTTGCAAAGCAACATGGCTTGTGGGGCATGTCATCCCAGGCAGACAGATGCTGGATCCCCTTTGAATGACACCAGAAACTTAGCCAGTTGTTGAAGTTGATCATTTTTTCTTTATACTGTGGCATCATTCTTGGTGAGGTTAGGATGCTACTCAGGGTCAGGGTCATACCTGCCTGGGCTACATGATCAGAGAACTCTTCCATGTCTCTTTTCATGTAGTCCAGGTAAGTACGTCTCAGGTCATTTACACCAGCATGTACAATGACAGATACTTGTTCTGGAGTGACCTGAGTGCTTGTGTTATGTGGTGGATCCTGGCACCCGACAGGCAGCTAACTGTAACCTATTCCTTGTCCAGCCTAGTTAGTGGGACATCAGTATGCCTGAATATAGAGTCATCTATCACTAGTGTGTTGGGTATGTTATTTTGCCTTAAGGGCTGTGATTGCGTGGCACACTGATTATGTGAAGTAGGTGTTTCATGGCTGGTGATGGGTTGTGGAGGTTGCTTGGATGTCTGCTTTGGAGGTCTCTGTTGCTTTTGCAGATTTGTATTTAGAGCCTCTGAGTATGTTTTCGTGTATTTATGTGTGTTATTTTCCTGTGTTGGTTTGTTAGGTCTATGTGAGACTGGTGGTGTGTTGCAAGTATTACCCTTCTCTTGACAGTCTGTTACAGTCTGGGGTTGATAGAGCTTTGCCTCCAGTCTGGCTGTATAATTGCATCTCTTGCATCTATTAGTGTTTGGTGGTAGGAGGAGAGGGTTGTCTGTGTACATGAGGCAGTTGTAACATTGCCTCAAAATGCCCAGATTCACCAGTTGGACTGGAGAGTACACCAGAAACTGCCCTTTGGACATGCCTGAACAGGTAGAGTGATCTGTTTTTCTGATTGACTGGTGTGGAAAAATAGAGAGCCTTGTCCTTCTGGACAGTATAAGGGGGGCTAGTGCTAGGGGTATTTAGTGCTTGTTATGAGTTTTAAGCAAGTGCTGGGCTGTAAAATGAATGGTTTGAGTGCTAAAGTTGAAGGTTTGTCTAGTTCCAAGGGACAAACTGAAGAGTAGACTTTGTGGAGTTGGGAATAGCTTAACCGTATCTAACCGGCACTGCCCGGTGCGCAAAACCAAGCAAATGCGGTTTTTATATCAGAAAGATTAAAGATAGAGAAATTAGCCCAAAATGGCCAATAAAGCTACAGTTTCTGGGCAGAAACCACTCCTCCAAGGGCAGGTAGGCTGTTCAGAGCTCCCCACTCTCACTGGTAAACAAAGAAACTTCCTTTTTGCCCAAGTAAGATATGGCCAAACACAGAAGCCAAACACTGCCCTGATCCATGGTAAACCCATCAAGCTCAAAACAGACACTGGTTCAAAGGGTAATGTTATGTCAGCAGAAGCATTTGCTAAAGTAAGAGCTGGTGAACAACTTAATGTGGCTAGTTGTGTGAGACTTGTCGCATATGGAGGTGAAGAATTTTAAACCAAAGGTTCAGTAGTGCTTTCATGTTATTTGGCTGGGAACAGTTAACAAGTTATTGTTTTATGTAGTCTTAAGACCTGTGCAGTCATTACTGGGTCTCAGAGACAATATGAGAATGGACTTGCTTTCCTTCACTAAAGAGGTTTATCACATAAGCACATGTCCCAGTTCAAGCTTCAGTGATACTATTTTCTCAGAATATGCTGATGTTTTCAATGACAAGCTAGCCAAGCTTTCAGTTGTGTATTCTATGAGGTTAGACCCAGAGGTCACTCCAGTGGTCAGATTGGTAATAGCTATGCAGAGCAGAGTTAAAGCTCAGTTGGATAAAATGGTGCAGCAAGGTGTGATTTGTCCAGTTACAGAACCAACTGAATGGGTGTCGCCTATGGTAGCAGCTCACAAAAATGGCTCAGATGAAATCAGAATATGCATTGACCCAAGAAACTTGGATAAGGCATTACAAAGACCTCATCATCCCACACGACCAGTCGAGGAAGTTACAGCCCTAATACCAAATGCCACATTGTTTTCTGTCTTGGATGCAAAGAGTTCATTTTGGCAAGTGATGGTCCATCGCAAATCTTCACTACTGACTACATTCCATACCCCATTTGGAAGATTTATATTTCTCAGGATGCCATTTCAAATAAATTCTGCAATTGAAGTCTTCCAGCATGCAGTGGAACAGATCTTTTCAGGTTATCCCTGTGCCATAATAGTGGATAATTTATTAGTCAGAGGCAATGGTGAAGCAGAGCATGACAGAAACCTCAAGAAAGTTCTTTACAGAGCACATGAAGTGAACTTAAAGCTGAATCCTCTGAAGTGTAAATTCAGACTAACAGAAGTCACATCTGTAGGTTATTTGTTTACTAGTACTGGGTTATGACCAGACCCATCTAAGCAAGCAGCTATTCTTGAGATGCCAACACAAGATAATGTTCAACATCTACAGAGTTTTCTTGGTATGGTTAACTACTTGGGTAAGTTTATGCCAGATTTCAATGAACTGACAGCACCTTTAAGAGAGCTGATGTGCACAAATGTTGCAAGGTCATGGCTAGAACAGCACCAGACAGCATTTGATGATTTTAAGCAGAAAATTGCCAGTCTGCCTACACTAAGGTACTAAGATATCAATAAGCCAGTCACTCTTTCCTGTGATGCATCAAAGTTTGCTCTTGGTGTAGTTCTTCTTCAAGAGGGCAGACCAATAGCCAATGCACCCAGAACTCTTACCCAAACTGAAATGCAATATGTTCAGATTGAGAAGGAACTTTTGGCAATAGTGTTTGCATGGCAAAAACAAGGTATTGGACCCGAAGGCACAGTGAAGGCTCGATGTAAATAGGTACAGCAACCTCAGGATTAGCATGTTTACATGTTTCAAGTTTCATGATTATATTTATGGTTGAGATATCCAGATTGAAACTGATCATCAACTTCTAGTTCCTATTCTAAAGAAGCCTATGCATTCTGCTCCAGCAAAATTGCAAAGAATGACACTCAAATTACAAAAGTACAACTTCAAAATGGTCTATACAAAAGGCAAGCTTCTTTATCTGGCTGATACCTTAGCCAGATTGCCCAGAAATACAACAGAACAGCTTAATGCAGAGAACTTTGACTTCGATGTCATGGAAGCGTAATTTTTCGACCACAAGACTTGATGAGCTGAGAGATCATACAAAGACTTATCCTGTTTTACAGAAGCTCAACCACTACATCCAGGTAGGATGGCCATCAAAACAATCCAGTGTGTTGCCTGAAGTACAACCTTATTTTCCTTACAGAGATGAGTTGTTGATGAAAGATGATATTATTTTCAAAGGTCCTAAAGTTGTTGTTCCTGTTTCCTTGCAATGTGAATATATTCAGATTTTGCAATGTGGTCACCCAGAGTCTGAATCTACCAAAAGAAGGGTGAGATGATTAGCATTTTGTCCTTCTCTAGCAAAAGATATTGATAAAGTACTTTCATCTTGTTCAGTATGCAATTGTACTTGACTGCATCTGCAAAAGGAGCCACTTCAGCTAAGTCAAGTTCCTGAACTACCTTGGTCAATAATAGCCACTGATATATTCAAGTGGAACAATCAGCATTACTTAGTGTTGGTCGACTCTTATTTGAACTGGTTTGAGATCGATTTGTTGCCTAACCTAACATCCACTACTGTTATTACCAAGTTGAAACACTATTTTGCAGTCCATGGAAGTTCACAGAAGCTTATCTCTGACAATGGTACCCAATTTACCAGTCAGTTTCAGAAATTTGAAAAAAGAATGGGATTTTGTACATGTTAGTAGTGGTCCTGAATACCCACAGTCAAATGGTCTAGATGAACATGCAGTACAGAATGCAAAGCAATTCCTAGAGAAGTCAGAGTGTGATAATACCAATGTCTTTTTGAATTTACTTAATCTTAGAAACATACCCCGCGATGACATACTTGGCTCACCTACTCAAACTCTTCTACTCAGGCAAACCAGAACAACCTTGACTATCAGTTCCAGTTTGTTGAGGCCTAAAGCTAAGAACAACAGAGCAATCAAAGCCCAACTATTCAGAAAGCATTCTTTCCAGAAGTCCAGTTATGATAAAACAAGCAGATTTCTTTGTCCATTGAAAGAAGGAGAAACAGTGAGGATACAAACTGCGAAAGATTTTGACCAGATTGGTCAAGTAACAGGTATATGTGCCAAGCCGAGATCCTGTTTTGTAGAATTAGAGGGTATGTAGTACAGGAGAAATCGCAGACATCATCCTGTATCAGAACTGGTATCGCAGCATTGCTCCTGTGATTCAGACTCTAGATCTCAGAGCAATCCAGCTAGTGTTCCTGTTGCAGAACGTGTCTTAACTTCTACTTCTGTTCCTGATGATGTTCCTGATGTCCCCAAGGCTGGACATTCAGCAAAGACAGTCCCAGTTGCTAAACCTAATTCTCAATTCTGTCACACTGTTTGGTCATATCTCCAGACCTAGTGTGAAACACACAGCAACCTGGACATAATTGTCTATATGTATTTAGTTCTGTATAACTGCATGTCAAAGAAGTATCTTGTATTTATTGCATGTCAATCAAAGTCGTCAATGAAGTATTACTCATTTCTCAAAGAGGGAGGATGTAGAATATGTATGTGTATTGTACCTTTAAGAAGCATTTCCAGGGTCAGCATGTGCATATAAATAGCCAGCACTTGCTAGCTTCAGTGCCATTTTGAGAGTGCAGCCAGAGAATGAGCATGTATGAGAGAAATAGTCAGTCTGTTTATAAGTTTATGTAAGTTAAAGTTATTTGCCTCAATCCTGATGTGTTTGCACATAATAAAGCTGTTTGAACAAAACCCATGCATGAGACAGCATGGTTTTGGAATTATGGATACAAATACGAACAAGCAATATTTGACGCCCAGAGGCATCAGTAGGAGGTAACTGCAGATGCACCCGGTGGCATCACTCGGATATAATGAGTTAATGCCTTCCCATCATATCTGGATGTACAAAGGTGTACAATAGCTAGTTATCATATTTCTTTATGTATTGAAATATAAATTGTATTGAAAAAATAAAATAATGCCACATGCTATGGACCTAATTCTATTTTTTGTCTTCCCCACCTTATCTCTCTCTTTTTCAATAATTTCTTAAATTATTTTGCATAACTTGCTGCTGAAAAGAAAATAACCAACAGCAGAGTGAGGTAGACTGACCTCTGTGGCTCAGTCCACCATGCCACTATATATGGTAGTACAGACACTCGGCACATCTGCTTCACAACCTGTCAGCATTGTCTCAACAACTCCTGTCCTACTTGCTCCACCTGTGTCGGGTAGCTCTGCTCCAGCTGCTGGTGCAGTGGTACCATTCAGGATCAGTATGAATGGAGTTAGTGATTTTTTCACCTGGCAGGAGCTTACAGGTCTGGTGCAGGATATAATGGAGAGGGGCCTCGGAGCCTGAATCAGCAGGTTTGAAAAGGTAGTGTGTCGGATTGCAAAAATAATGTAACTTCCAACACTAACCCAGGCAGCTGACACAGGAGACAGTGATACCAGTTCTAAGAGTGAGGACTAGAGTCTCACTGTTCACATGCCGGATACGGGTGTGCATCCAATGTCCCCTACCTATCTCTAGTCATGGTGTCCCCCAAACTTTTGTGTCCATCACTATCCCTGCCTGTCTTGTATGCCCTGTATGTCTGTGTTGTTATTACACTGAATAGAAACCAATTCCCCACTCCCCAGTAATGATTTATATATGGTTCAGGGTGGTGAATTTGTTCTTGCATTCATATTTGTATTCTTAATACACACTACAAAGTGGTATTTTATCTTAATTAATTACTTAATGGTGTACTATTTAGGGTCATGTGATGGGTTTTATTATAAATACTTGAGTTTAAGTACTGTTATGTATTCTGAAGAAGTCCTAGTTTGAAAAGGACAAAAGCACTTAATTTTGTTTAATTAAACATTTTTTTTAAGTACTGGTGCTTGTTTTTTTGGCAGGTTGACTGCAATGTAGGCTTTTGGGTTTTATAGCTGATTTGTTTGCCAATGGTGTTCACTGTTTTTTTTTTTTTGTTATCATCTGTGAACTTGCTTAGCCAGAGGCCTTTGACATTGGCTTTTACAGCTGAGAAGTAGATGTGAAAGAGGAGTGGGCCTAGCACAGAGCCCTGGGGGACTCCACTGGTGACCAGCCTCTTTGTGGAGGTGACCTCCTTAGTCCTATCAGTGAGCCAGCTAGTTATCCAGTGTGTTATAAAGGGATTTATACCTAGTTCCATAAGTTTTCTGACAGTGCCTGAGTAGAGTATTGTATCAAATCCTTTAGCTAGATCTACATAGGCAGTATGCACCATTTTCCACTCATCCATTGCCTTAGTGACCTTTTCAAAGACGTCCACCAGATTCAGAAAGCTTGACCTTTCTTTGACAAAGCCAAACTGGAATGGATCCTGTGTCTGGAGGTCTCCTATGTCCTTGTGGATAATTTCCATGATAATTCTTTCCATGACTTTGTAAACAAGACTAGTCAGACTAATGAGTCTGTAGTTTCCAGGATCTGTTGAAGCTTCTCCCTTATGAAGGGTGAAAACTGTTATAGTCCTCTATTCACATGGCATAATGCCTGTTTTAAGACTATAATTAAATAATGACTCCAGAGGTCCTGATAAGTCATATTTTAGACTGCACTGGAGACATCCTGGGATGTTATTGAAGCCCACTAATGCTGTGTTCTTGTCTTTAGTGATTGCAGCCAGTACATCTAGTTATGTTGGGGGGGAGGGGGTATGACTGAGGGTAATTTTGGGAAATGGTTGGGGGTGGGGGGTAAAATTGGAACTGAAATTGCCTGCTAAAAGATTCAGTGTATCTCCAGACATGGTGAATGTGGAACCATTAACCACCAGTTCAGCACATTGCTGTGTGATGTCCTGTTATCTTTCACGTAAAAGACCATTCTAACTTCAAAGTTGGCTTTGTTTGACTTAATTAGCCCTCTTAGTTGCCTATTTAGTTTGATGAGAGAGTTTTAATCTTTGTGGGAATTACCCTTCATGATTTTAGCCATTTTTTTAATTTTGTTGTATATCCTGTTTAATTTGGGATGCACCAGGGTAGTTTCTTTATATGGTTAGGTCCATGCTTACTTCTAGTAGGTACAGAAATCTCTATGCAGCCATTGACATGGTTATACAGAGTTTCTGAGAGCAATTCTGCATCATCTGCTGTGTTTTCATGGTCTGGAGGGGCATTCCATTTTGACAAACCATTACTTTATAAAAGGCAATTTGCCTTAGGATAGTTCCTAATTGTTACTGGTTTTAATGAGATTATTGAGCTGATTTTGAAGGATACAGCTTTATGGATGGACTTTACCAGGGAGGATGAGACATTGGGGTGGTGCAACTTTCTTCCATATTTGTGAACATGGGGTTCAGTATGTTGGAGCCTGGAGTGGGTATATTCACTATTTGGTCAAGGGTGTTTGTATTTATGAAGTTCAGGAATCTTTGTGCATGCAGATCTGATGTTGTATAGGACTCACAGTCTATAAAGGAGTAATTAAAGTCTCCCTTGAGTAGGCTGTTAGGTTGGATGGTAAGAGTCTCCATTAAGTCCAAGTATGCTTTATAAGCTTCTTGGGACATGAAGGGTGATCTATAATTGGCTAGAATATGGTACAGGATTTTGTCTATGATGATCTGTAGGTGAAGGACCTCAAACATGTCACCCTTTTTGACCACCCTAGAGGTATGTTTGTTATTGATGGATATTGAAATACATCCACTTGTAGCCCTCTTCTGAGCAGCTACTAATGTAAAAGTGTGGAAGTCACTGAATCCTTACACTGCTATGGTACTCTCTGCTGCTTTGAACCATGTCTCAGTAACTTGCACAGATGTCTATATTCTCAAGTGTGAGGAGGGCTTGGAGGAAGTGTAGTGTTTTATTATGCTCCCAGCAGTAAGCAGTAACACTTTGAGGTTCAGTTGAACTGATTTTCCTATGTCAGTAGCTTTGTCCATTTGGCATTACCTAAAAAAGGCACTAGGTGCACAGTTAAAGTTCTAGACACTAATTGTAATCCTAGAGGGGAAAGATGCAGACCATCCTTGGCAAAGTAACATGGTCTGCTAACCATGTCATCCAAAGTTGACAAATAATGGAGCCCCTTAGAATGACACCAGGCATCCAGTTGTTGAAAACAATCATTTTTTTGCTGGCATTGTGGCATTATCCCCAGTAATGGTAATATGCCACTCAATGCTAGGCTCATACCAGCCTGAGACACATAGTCTGAAAGCTCCATATCTCTCATGATATAGCTCAGGGAGGTACATCTCAGGTAATTTACACCTACATGGATTGTGATAGAATCATAGTTGTACCTATGGCATAATGACTTGAGTGCATGCTTGATTTATCATATCCTGGCTCCAGACTAACATCAGTATATATTAGAATGAAGTCCCCTATGATGAGAATCTTGGGAAGTGTGTTTGCTTGCCTTAGGGGCTTAGTGTTTGGGGTTCCAATGAGAGCAACAGTGTGTCTGGTGTTAGGTATTTTCTTTTTCTGAGTGTCTTTGGGCTTTCTGAGACATAGCTTTGTCAATGGGTGGTTTAAGTGATCTCTGTTGTTTAGGAAAATTGCTTTTAAGTGCCCCAGCATAAGTTAATCCATGTGTATGTGTTGTGTGTTATATGAAATGGGTGTACTGTGCGTGGTTTCGACAACTTGATGTCTGCTTGTATTCAAGACTTTTACCTCCAGTGTCATTGTGTAAGTACATTTTTCCATACTGTGTCTGCTTCTTTAAGGATTGGTTGTCAGTAAAGATAATACAATTACTTCATTGTCTCAAGATGCCCATATCCACAAACTGGCTACAGAGACGTTAGTAAATTGCATTTCCATACTGTAGTGAGCTACAAGGGGGTGGTGTATTGGTGTTAGAAAAGTATTAAAGATGCTTTGTTGATTCAGGCAAATGAGGGTGCTGTAGTGGGGCAGATTATACTAAAGAGTACTAAATTCCACAAAATTTATTGTTTAAACAATACTAAATCTATAGATATTGACACTCAAACCCCAACTCATTGCTCTAAGCTTGTTGGTGCACAACGTACTCTACATTGATGCTTTACAGGGTACAGTTTTATAGACAGTTCTACAGGGAATATTTGCTTTCTATGTGTTTGCTATTGTACAGGTACTGCTAGCAAATGAAAATGTGCAAAATTCATAGCAGCACAGAAAAACAGGAAACTAAAAAAAACTCTCAGGCCAATAAAATGACTACACTATGAGTTTTTTTTTGTGTGTTTTCCAACTCAGATAGACCAGGAAAACACCTCCTGCTGCAAGATGAATAAACCAAATTGTCTTAATGTAAAAACATAGTAGAGGTGGCTGACAACTGTAATGCTACCACAAATCAACTTAACAGCTAGCTGGAAATGCCTTGCTGAAAGGCAATTTCAAAACAATCTTACAGCAGTGACAGTGATAGAAAGAACATTTTTTTACAAAAAGGTCAGTGAAATGCATACTTAGATATGGCAAACAGTAGTGATCACTCAAAATAACTTAAGCAAGTGTAATTTAGCAAACAACGGTACTTAAGTTTGCCTGGATGGTACTAGGCACAAGTAAAACACTTGTAGAACATAAGCTCAGACTCAAAGCTTTAGTGAGCTCTAGCAAAGTGAGCAGTAGACAAATGTAGTAAAGGAAGATTAGCCAAAAGCAATACTGGTTTGCTGGATGGACACTTAGCATCATTCGTGGCTCTATGGAAAACAATGG
Source organism: Protopterus annectens (assembly GCF_019279795.1). NCBI lineage: Eukaryota > Metazoa > Chordata > Ceratodontiformes > Protopteridae > Protopterus > Protopterus annectens. Next base: position 688,947,147 of record NC_056751.1, read on the forward strand.
ATGGGAAGAGTACATAAATAGCTTATACAACAGATTGTAACAATGAAAGAGGGGAGGGAGAGACTTTGGAAATCAAATTACCATAAGGAATGGAGATCAGAGACACAGCCTTATAAAACCACCAGAGCAAAAGGGTGGGAGGGTTGGAAATACATTAAAAAAAAAACAGCAGGCTATCTATGGAGGTATCTACTCAAATAAAGGCAATATTAGAGCTCTTTCAGAAACTTTAGCTTAGTGTGTTACTCGGGGATGGGGCAGACACAGAATGCAACTTTAAGCAGGTAAATGATAATAAGCAGAACATAAAAGCACTGAAGCAGAAACTGGAGCAGAGACAATTCTCTCACTATTGTACTTCTACTACAGTTTATGGCACCAGCCTATAAAGAAATTTTGCAAGTAATTCTACTTTTGAAGTGCAGAATAATGCAGAAACACAGTCTTCCCACAATCACTAATTAAAATATAAGACTAAGTTCTCAAAACAAACTGCAACAGATAACATTTTGGCTAAAACATGGAACAGAGCAGAAAAGTACAAAGACATATTAACACACAGGTCAATATAAGTGCAACTTGAATATTTAAGCAGAATTTAAATAATTACAAATGATTGAATTCTCTTTAGCTTTTAATAATAAACTAGTTACCCACAATTCCACACCTGTCCAAGTCTTGTATAAAATAAAAGGTATTGTACATTGAAACATAATTCTATAGAGTATAGTAATGATGCAAATTTTTTTGAAGATGATACGTTTTATTCCTGTGAGTCTGAAATAGATGATGTTGATGTTTCTGAAAATTTTGATAACATAAATACTTACTGCTTATTGAATAAACCTGGTATTTAATATGGAAGCAGTTTTATTCCTATGTATACTAATGAACATGTTAACAATTTTTCTGCTATGTTACATTTCTCTATAGAACACAAGTATAAGGAATTTAATGATAATCAGATACATACTGCTTACAATTTAACTAAACAAGAGTGGAGGGGTTTAAAGGAACTGGCAGCTAGGAAAGATTTGATAATAAAACCATCCTACAAAGGCAATAAAATTGTGGTTTTACACTATAGACAGTATATGCAGATGTGTTACCAACATTTAAATAATACTACCATCTATAATACTGTTGATGTTAATGTTTATGAAGAAGCTAAGAAACAATTTTCTTTATTGTTGGCTAAAGGTGTTAGATTGGGCTATTTAACAAAAGCAGATTTGAATAAAAAGCTCAGTATTGAGGGTTGTGCTATGGCAAGATTTTATTGTTTGCCAAAATTGCATAAAGATCTTCACAACCCTCCAGGAAGACACATAGTAGCTGCAACCAACTATTTTTTACACAATATAAGAATTGTTTTACATAATGTCCTGTTACCATTTGTATGTGAGTTAGAATCTTATATAAAAGATACGTTTGATTTTTTGAATAAAATTGAGACAGTTTCCTGGAATATTAATATGTACTGAGTGACATTGGATATGACCAGCTTATATACAAATATCAGACATACTGATGGTATTAAGACATTATACACTTTCTTGAGTGATAGTCCTTTATCCAACTACATTGTAGAATTATTAGAATTTTCTTTGAAGGATAATTATTTTTCCTTTAATAACCAAATTTATCATCAGTTACAAGAAACAGCTATGGGGGCACCTTTTGTCCCCTCATATGCAAATTTGTTCATGGCCATGTTTGAGAGAGATTATATCTATAAACATGATTTTTTTTACAAAAACCTGTTTTGCGGTACTATAGATATATAGATGATTTAGTCTTTATATGTCAGGATGGCATTAATGAACTACAGAATTTTGTTAGTGATCTACATGATAATATTTACAGCTTAACATTTGATGGATTACAATTTGGAAAGGAGATTAATTTTCTTGATGTTCATCTTGTGGGTTTAGATACTGGATATATACGTACTTCAATATATAGAAAATTTCATGATGGGGGACAATTTTTATATGGCACTAGCTGCCACCCTCCCCATCTATTATATTCTCTACCTTATGGTGAACCTTTACGTTTACATACATAGAATTTGTAATAACAGTGTAGATTTGGGTAAAGAAATGTTTCAAACCTCTATGATGTTTATTAATAGAGGTTATGATATAACTACAATCTATAACATTTTAGATAAAATTCTAGAGGGAAAGTGCACATCTAGATATATAAATATCAATAAGACTAATAATACAAAAATGGAAGTTTCCAATAAAATGTATTATGCAATGAGTTTTAATATTTTAAGTTCTGAGATATCTTAACAAATTAAATATTTTTGGAAATGTCAAATTAATAATGACAATTTAAGTAAAATACCAGGTAATAACCTTGTTATTTCTTATAAAAAATGATTAAGTTTGAGTGACAGGTGATAGATTGGTTAAATCTTTTTTTCATTTTGCCTGAAGAAAATGTGTGTACTGGTTTGAGACTTAAAGGTACAGTTCCATGTTGGAGATGTAATGTCTGATTTTGTGGTAACAGGATTTAATAGAATTAATAAAAAAATGACCTGATGGGGTCTTTCTCTTGTACCACTGAAGGCATTCTTTATGCTCTTCAGTGCCCATGTAATCTAATATATATAGGTCAAAGTAAAAGAATGTTTAGAACTAGACTACAAGAACATATTAGGGATATAAAAAAAACAAAACATTCTGTGGCTGTTCATTGTAGGGAATGTCATAATGGTGATCATAATTTATTGCAAGCGACTGTTTTAGTGAAATTTTTTATTAAGTTGGGTGATGCTGCTATGTTAAAAGGTATATTGCTTTATAAAGAATCTATCTTCATTTTAAAGTATAGTACATTAGTACCTAATGGACTTAATGGTGAAATTAACTGGAAATATTTAAACTAATTGAGTCTTGATTGTTTTATTAATTGTTTTATTGTTTCATTGTGTTGTATATTTAAGGGCATTTTTTCTATGTACTATACCTCTTGAAGGTTTGGATCTAGTGCTAAGTGGTTTTCATAGGTTCATAGGTTCATAGGATGGTGCTAGGCTATCGGTCCTAGGGCCTATACAAGCCTTGCCATAACAATTCCCCGGATATTTCTTCCCACAATATTTACTTCTCGGGGCCCCTGTCTAGTAGGGTGACTGACATGATCCCTGGGGTGAATTTCCTATCTCCCACCCAATCATCAAGGTCCCTTTTGAAGAGGGACAATGAGGCTTGTCATGTATGGGCAGTCTATTCCAGAGTATGGGGAGTCTCTGGGTCAGGAACCTATCCCTACAGCATGTTTTGTTCATTATGATGACAAGGCTTAGATCCCTGAAGCATGTGGCTTTGAGGGATTGGGATTTCTTTAAGTGGAGCATGTCCAACAGCTCAGGGTTTGACATGGCCTTGTATGTAAAGCAGAGATCGCATGTGAGTAGACGATATGCCACAGAGTATAGCTGGAGTTTTTTTTGACGGTCAGCATATGGCATCTGCTTTAGGCCTGTGATTCTTTTAGTGAGGTATTTATGTGGCCTTTCCAGCTGTTGCAGATGTCTTGTGAGGTACATACCAAATGGGGCATTATACTCTATAATGGGTCTAATGAGGGATGAGTACAGTGGGACAATGACCTCCTTTTTTCTGGATGAAAAGCTCTTAGTGATGAGGTATGCCACATAGAAGGATTTCCTGACTGTTGTGGCGATGTGGTTATCGAAAGTGAGACCACTGTCCACCTGTGTCCCTAAGTCTCTCATCACACTTTCGATGTTTAGCGTCCTGCCACCTATGTGGTAATTCATGGGTACATGTTTTTTTCCAAAGGGGATAACTATACATTTCTTAGCATTAAGCTTGAGCCCATTTATATTTTTGTCTTTTGGTTTGTTTTTCATTTTGGTTTATTCCTTTCATGGCAAGTGACCCTTCTAACAACATTCCCAGAATTTTTTGTGATGATTATTCTTTGTCTACGTCTAGTTTGGGAGCTGCATCTTCCCCACGAACTATGGAGAATTACATTATACAAAATACACAAGTAGATGCTAATAATGGTGGCTCTATTAATGATAATCCTAGAATCACTAATGGTGGAGAATTGACCGTTGGTTTCATGAATAAGTTTGTGTATGAGAGACAACATAGACTGAACAACTACTTTGCTGCTGTGGGTGGTGTAAGTACTGTTCCTTTTGCTTCGGAAGTACAAGTAGTTGAGCAATTTGAAAAACTGCTACTAAAAGAAATGCGATGTCACTTTAAAATTTTGGGGTTGCCGCATTATTTAGAACTTGACATTTCCCCCCGTGGACTGCGTGCCTTTAAATCTCCCTCAACTCCTTTTGACATAAATGATGAGGGGGATAAAATGTTTAGAGACCATTAGTTAGCTGCAGCACACAAATGTGCAATGGAATGGGTCTCTATTTTGGTGGAAAGGGATTGTTTGCAACAAACCAAGGTCAAAGATGAGATTGGAAAAATACATACTGATTTACTCTCAAAAATTGGCATGCAGCATTTGGATGGGGTACTTAATAACATAAATGACAAACTTAAAAATCTAGAAACAGAACTAATTGAACAAAAGACCAATAAGATACATTGTGATGTAAGGGATTACAATGCAGGGTAGGCTTTCCTTTGGAAGTCCAATCGTAAGGCTCTAAAGTCGGCAAATGCAGTATGTCAGAAGGGAAGTTATAAAAATCAACATTCTGTTTCTTTTGCATCAAGTGAAAGTACCTCTTATATTTACAGACTCGGAACAAGAAAATAGGTCTTCTCCACCACTTCCTCCCGCTGAAGAGCCAGAACAACATCTACAGCATTTTCACTCTTATGGAGAAGAAAGATATAACAACAGAAAGAGAGGAACTGCAGCGTTTACATTTACAGGTGAAGGACGATTTAAACATATATCTAAAAAGGGAAGATGGCAATAGTTCTTGTAATAATGATTTGCCTTGGTAGTTAATTTATGTGGACATTCCTTAAAAGATGAACAATATAATCCCCTGGATTCTTAAAAGCTTGCATGGAGTTCAATATTGATGCAGGAGCTCAAGCAGGCAATATATCTGCCATGCGATCCAGGAACAGCCTGCAGGGGCATGCACGAGCGCTCCTGAACTAATCTTGCAAGGACTAAGCCCTGTTATGCAAATCACCCCATTTGCATGTGAAATCCAAGCAAATGACGCGATTTTGCAATCCAGGAAGTTTGCAACAGTCCGTGCAAGATTAGTGCTATCTGCAGAAATGTACTTGGTTAGTAACTGAGTACATTTCTGCAAAATCCAAAACAGAGTTATGACAGCTCCAAATAAAGGCTGCATATCATGTAGTGAGCATGCCAATGGCCAAATATAAGGCCATTGGCATTGTAAACAAAACAAAAAATAAAAAATCAACTTTTATTTTTTTAGCAACTCTCGGCTGTTTAAGCGTAAGGCAGAGGTGTGCAAATGGGATGGGGGGGGGGGACTAATAAAATAAACCTAAAATAAGCATTCTAACTAAAATCAGTATTCTGCCATGCAAGTCAATGACAGGTCGAAGACAACATAGCCAGTGAGTAGTGGTTGCTAAGGGGGGAGCTCAGTGTGAGACATGTAACTATGCATTAGCAGGCAATCCTATGCAAATGAGGAGAATGATAGTGAATCCCAGTTTTCCCCAGCATGTGAGTCAGGTCCCAACAGTGTAAGAGCAGGAATAGCTTGGTGTAAGCCTAGGAATTAGGTGACATCATTGGGGGGGGGGGTTGTCAGGCATACTGGAAGCGGATTGGAGCCCTGTGGCTTGGGTTTGCTAATAGCTTAGCACAGCTAAGCTAGGGGGTGTGTCTAAACCTGCCTAGCACTCTTTACAAAGCCTAAGCGGCTGTGCATGCCACTCACCAGGTTTTACAGGAAGAAAAAAGAAGTTAAACCAGGAAATAACAGCAGTGTGCACATTTGAGCACTGTGTTTGCGCGGGGCACACACGGGCTTAAACAGAAAGGCAATGGGAAGGGAAAACAGCAGTAGGAAGGTAATCAAGTTGAACTAGATTAGCTGGCAGGTGAACTGTATCAGAATCAGCCACTTACACAGGCAGCAGACCAGCCCAGCCCAGAACACTATTATAAACTAAGCAATCACTTTCCCCTCTGGTTTTTCCTACACTCTACACTACCAGTGTAAACAAGCAGGGAACTTTTAACACTCACAGCAGCAAAATGATAGGGGCTGCAATAGCTATCATACAACTTGTGGAAGAGGCTGAGGGTGGTGAGAATGTGAATGCTGTCGACCAACCCACAGTGAAGATATGGAGAAGAGTGTACAGGGTAACCTACCAGGGGCTACATGAGCTAAAGATAGTGGGGCGCTATAGGGTGGACAGGGACCTCCTACAGCAAATTGTTGAGCTGTGCCAGCCATGCCTGACACACAGAACTAACAGAGGGGAACCCATCCCAGTGGATACCAAGGTATGTGTAGGCCTAAGAATACTAGCTACAGGTACCTTCCAAAGGCCAACTGGGGATATTATGGGGATTTCACAGGCATCAGCATCCAGGGTACTCCACCAGTTCCTGGATGCCATGCCAGCACATGTCGGTGAGCACATATATTTCCCCAACACCCATGAGGCATTGGCCGGCAATATGCAACTGTTCCACCAAATAGCAGAATATCCTGAGGTAGTGGGTGCTATAGACTGCATGCACATATGCATTAAAGCACCACCCGGTGAGCAGGGTAGAGTCTACATTGACCGCAAGGGCTTCCCCTCCATCAACTGCCAGGTCGTGTGTGATGCCCAGGGCATAATAATGAATGTGTGTGCTGGCTGCCCTGGAAGCTATCACAATTCCCACATCTGGCATCTGACACAGCTGTACCAGAGATTTGCCAGTGGGGGATATCCCTCATGGTCACCTAGTGGGGGATGCTGGATATGCACTGGAGCCGTCGCTAATGACACCCATCAGAAATGCACGCACCCAAACAAGAACTCCATAATAAGGCACACGCACAGGCCAGAATTGTAGTAGAGCATGTGTTTGGGATGCACAAGTCATGATTCCAGTGCCTGGAAACATCTGGTGGAGCCTTGCAGTACTCACTAGCTACATGTACCCAAATCGTCCTTGTATGTACTATGCTACACAATATGATCCATTGGAAACAGCTGCAGCAGAAACAGCACAGGGCAGGGCCAGACAGCCCCCCACCATTGCCAAGGCCTGCGCAGGCACAGAGTGACTTGGAGGAGGAACAACCTGAGCCTACCCCAGTAGGCAGAAGGAGGCATACCCAGTATGCTCTGGCCTTGGCAAAGAGGTAATGCATAGCACATACACTGACACAGGAGGGACCCAGGGAATAACACCTCTCTCTGACTCTCACATACAGTAAAAGGGATGCCAAACATTACACTACCTGTGCCTAATCATGTGTAGTGAGTGTACTATGTGCATTCAACATAGGCAGCCCTGCAGCACCACCGTCAATACTGGGACACCCATAAGGTAAGCAACTCACACATGCCAGTCGGGGGGGGGGTCACATACCCAACAACAGTCACAGCCAGCAGGACAGGTGTAGGCAAACACAAACAAAGGCTGTGCTATAGCCTCTGAATGAGTCCTATGGGTGACCTTTCCCCACACACCTACACAGACAGACTACAGCAGGTCAGGCAGTGGGATGTCAGTTCTGAAGGGTAGGAAGTCAGAAACTAATATGTAGGTAATTAAAAGCTAAGATCTGTAGTACACTGATATGCCTCTAGCTAGCACGATAGGTAAGATTACAGACTGAAATGGAGTACCCGACATACCAGTACAGTCCTAGCAAATGTGTACATGTCAGGTGTGCCACCCATCTGATGTAGAAATATAGTAACAGTCAGGTGCGCCCCCTCCAATCTTGTGCAGAAATGTAGAAATAGTCAGGTTTGCCCCCCATCCTAAGTAGAAATATAGTAACAGTCAGGTGTGCCCCCCAATCCTGTTTAGAAATGTTGAAATAGGTGTGCCCCCCATCCTACGTAGAACTATAGTAACAGTCAGGTGTGGCCCACCCCAATCCTGTGCAGAAATGTAGAAATAGTCAGGTGTGCCCCCCCCATCCTACATAGAAATATAGCAACAGTCAGGGTTTCCCCACAAACCTGTGTAGAAACAGTCAGGTGTGCCCCCCCCCCGCTATGCAGAAATGTAGTAGCAGTCAATGCCAAGTGATCGATGGATACCCTGAAGAGACAGCATGCTACCTGTCGGAGTACAACACAAAGGTCAGCACTGCAGTACAAACTACCTGGACTCACTCCACACATTCAATACAGATGGCCATACTGGGCATGCTCACACACTTAGAGAAATGAAGGCAATGTCAGTCGACAACATACGGAAAGTTCATACTGGGCATGCTCACAAACTTAAACACATGAAGGCCATGTCTGCAAACACCAGTGGACCAGACATATCTGGCAGTCGCAGTTGTTACTGCAGACACTCATCAGTATGCACTACTCATGCCTTGCACACACAGTGGATAGGAATACAGACATATATGTAAGGACAACACACTATAATAAGCCAGAGGTAGACAGGCATAGATGTGTGGAAGAGGGTGACTGTGACAAGGAGCCATCCAGGCTTGTCTCACCCAGAACACAGCAAAAGGGCAACAAACACATGATGTGCAGATGTCACTCACTGCAGATACTAGCCAACAGCATCTGTCAGGATTATAGACTATGTGGTGCACGTGCCAGCTGTGCAACATGACTGTATAAGGAAGTAGTTATCTAGCAGCTGTATACATGTACCTGTGAAATATGACCCTGTGTGTGCCTGCATATGGCATGTCAACCCCTAGATTAATGGGTTATGGTCCATGCACATACACTGCCCTCCCCATAGCCCTACTATGACAAGCCTGCTGAGGTCATCCAATGTGAGATGCCCCTTTGGGAGAGTTGTAAACCAGTAATCTCTGTGGCACCTCCCATAACTGCGTATGGCTAGAGTGTGATAAACTAGCTAGGTAGGAGTTCTAATCCCAGACCTGGTGAGTGTGTGTGTGTGTTTGTGTGCATGTCTGTCTGTCTCTGACTGTGTAGAGAGCAATGCTTTTTAGAGTAGTCACACTCCCAACAATTCAAATGCTCAAATTTGGCAAGGCTGCTGATGTCATCTACCTAGAAATACACCTCTGGGAAAAATGTAGCCCAATAATCTCTGTAGCGCATCCTGTAACTGTGCACTGCTGTATTGTGATAAAGTAGTTAGGTAGGTGTTCTAATCACAGACATGGCAAGTGTGTGTGTGTGTATATCTGTCTGACTTTTTCTGTTTGGAGAGCAATGCTTTTTAGGGTGCTTACACTCCCTACAATTCATATGCTCAACTTTAGCAAGGCTGCTGATGTCACCCACCTAGAAATACACCTGTGGAAAGGTTGTAGCCCAGTAATCTCCTTAGCACATGCCATAACTGCATACTGCTCTAGTGTGATTTAGAACTGTGGTAGGGTTCCATCCCCACCCACTGCAGTCCTGGATGTCTTGTGTGTGTTTCAATGTCTGTGTATGGAGCAATGCATTATAGGCTAGTCACACTCAATACATTTCACATGGCTTACTTTGGCAATCCTGCTGATTTCATTCATTGTGAAATACACCTTTGGGAAAGGAGCTCTCCAGTAATCCCTGTGGTGCGTCCTATAACAGCTCCATGCTGTAGTGTGATATCACTGTCTGTGTATGGAGCAATGCATTTTAGGCTAGTCACACTCTTTAAATGTCCTACTTTGGCAATCCTGCTGATGTCATCCAATGTGATATACACCTTTGGAAGGAGTACTCCAGTAATCTCCATGGTGCATACTATAACTGTGTAGTGCTGTAGTGTTATAAACTAGTTAGGTAGGGGTTCTACTCCAGACATGACAGGTGTGTGTGTGTGTGTGTGTGTGTGTGTGTGTGTGTGTGTGTGTGTGTGTGTGTGTGTGTGTTTGTGTGTGTGTTTGTAACTCATATCCTGTGTGGAGGTAGTTGTGAGTGTGTGACACTTGTAGCCAATGTGGAGCGGGTTTTGCATATATCTTATATGGTGGCCCTACTATATATCACAATGCCCACTGTACAGGGATAACAGATGTGAAATAGCTGAGAGGATGTGGTGCAAAGCTATACCCATATATGTGACATCAAGGCCAGGAAATCACAGTTAGCAACCCCTGTATTACCCAGAGCACACTCTCAACCCATTTCTCATACACACACACACACATGCCTAGGCAACAGCCAATATGTGGGTAGTAAACTGCATATTGGCCAATAATAGTAACTATGGAGTGATAGCAGTGGGCTACATAGGGCATGACGCCTTGTCCATCTGTCCAATATGCACGTACATGCAGACAGTGCACCTTCCCCATGTTCCCCAATGGACACCTGCAACACCTGTTGTGCCATCACATGTGACCCACAAAGGACATACCATGCCTGACAACATGCCCTGTATGGGCAGATGCCACTGACACCAGGGAATGCCGATAGCATGCTATCAATGTCGGTGCAGGGTAAACCTGCTGCCCATTACCAGTTCCTGCCACAGGTGGGCAAGACTGGCACATCTGATGATAATCTGTGTTCACAACATGGGCCAGACACCCCAGGTACAGTTCCACATGTCACTGTACATGCATGTGGGAGGTGTGCACATCCCAGACACCGTCCATGTCATGGACTAAGGAACACATATTTGGCAAGCAATGCACAGCATTGGCCACACACAGTAGTCACCCAGGTGACTAGATGGGGGATACAATACCCACCTGTGTGGGAAAATGCAGAAACTGCAGCCCTGAGACATAATGCAGACCATTGTCATGTGGCCTGATGCCAAGGTATACCCATCGGCTAGCCTTGTATAGCCATCTGGCACAGTTGACCACCACACACCCATGCAGACATGCACCCATGCACCCATGCATGTCAGTAGTGGCACCCTGTGTGCTTGTGTGTGTGTTATATGGTGCGTATGTTCATATCCACACTCACTATAACCCCCATTGGCATACTGAAGCATGCTGTCTGATGTTAGACACCTCCCCATACCATTTGCCCATGCAACCTTCGTATGACCTGTGTAGTGCATGTGATACCTGTACAGTGATGTGTTGTGGCAATCCCACTAATGATGAGCTGTAATCATGGCCCTGCCTAGTGTGTCAATGTGTATGTGTCCCTTTGAGAGTGTGGCTGTGTTGACACTGGAACCTGTTCATGCGGACAGGCATGTGTACGTCACCTACCGTATAGCTACCATATCCCTGTTGCAGATGTCACTCACCATCACATATATGTCCTGAGGGCTCCACAACAGGTAACTCATGTGGCGCATCCAAATAACTGCATAGAACTGTGATAGCACTACATAGTCATCAGGGGTTTGATACCCTGTGCTGGTAAGTGTGCGGCACAAACATTTATTTATTTATTATTTTACATTTGTTGACCGGGCTAGTCTAACTGGAGATATGTCCATTTTCAATAGAGGCCCAGGGAGAAAAGCTCCAAGTTTTAATACATAGTAAAACATCAGTCTACATAAAAGTTAAGACAGTCAAATCAGTAAAACAGAAAAAAAAACTAAAAAACTAAAAAAGATAAAATATGTACATTTTTTTTTTTGAGATGAGTAGAAGAACAATATTTTCAAAGTAGCTTAGAATAAAAGAAAGGATAAAGCGAGAAAGAGGTGGGGTAAAGATAGGAAAGGTACTGGAGATATAACAGGATGAGTAGAGGATTAGATTATTTTCATAGGGCTAAAAAAGTTACTTTTATGAAGGGGAGGCAAAACATACACCTAAGAAGAGAGGAAAGAAAGGAAGCTTTTGATTACTTGTTCAAAGGGTAAGTTTCCTGTCTTAAAGAGTAGCTGTGGAACTTTAGAAAACATTTATTGGGTTATTGGTTAGAGAAAGGGGGAAGGAAAGGGAGATAGGAGACAGAAGAGCAAGCTAGTCAGGGTTAATACAGGGGCAGAGCCATTTTTTATTAAGGTACAATTTGAGATTCTTCTTGAAAATAGGAAGAGAAGTCAGGGATGTGATATCAGCGGGTAATGTGTTCCAGTGTTTCCCAACTGAGTTGGAGAACAAGCCATCTGGCACAGTTGACCACCACACACCCATGCAGACATGCACCCATGCACCCATGCATGTCAGTACTGGCACCCTGTGTGCTTGTGTGTGTGTTATATGATGCGTATGTTCATATCCACACTCACTATAACCCTCATTGGCATACTGAAGCATGCTGTCTGATGTTAGACACCTCCCCATACCATTTGCCCATGCAACCTTCGTATGACCTGTGTAGTGCATGTGATACCTGTACAGTGATGTGTTGTGGCAATCCCACTAATGATGAGCTGTAATCATGGCCCTGCCTAGTGTGTCAATGTGTATGTGTCCCTTTGAGAGTGTGGCTGTGTTGACACTGGAACCTGTTCATGCGGACAGGCATGTGTACGTCACCTACCGTATAGCTACCATATCCCTGTTGCAGATGTCACTCACCATCACATATATGTCCTGAGGGCTCCACAACAGGTAACTCATGTGGCGCATCCAAATAACTGCATAGAACTGTGATAGCACTACATAGTCATCAGGGGTTTGATACCCTGTGCTGGTAAGTGTGCGGCACAAACATTTATTTATTTATTATTTTACATTTGTTGACCGGGCTAGTCTAACTGGAGATATGTCCATTTTCAATAGAGGCCCAGGGAGAAAAGCTCCAAGTTTTAATACATAGTAAAACATCAGTCTACATAAAAGTTAAGACAGTCAAATCAGTAAAACAGAAAAAAAAACTAAAAAACTAAAAAAGATAAAATATGTACATTTTTTTTTTTTTGAGATGAGTAGAAGAACAATATTTTCAAAGTAGCTTAGAATAAAAGAAAGGATAAAGCGAGAAAGAGGTGGGGTAAAGATAGGAAAGGTACTGGAGATATAACAGGATGAGTAGAGGATTAGATTATTTTCATAGGGCTAAAAAAGTTACTTTTATGAAGGGGAGGCAAAACATACACCTAAGAAGAGAGGAAAGAAAGGAAGCTTTTGATTACTTGTTCAAAGGGTAAGTTTCCTGTCTTAAAGAGTAGCTGTGGAACTTTAGAAAACATTTATTGGGTTATTGGTTAGAGAAAGGGGGAAGGAAAGGGAGATAGGAGACAGAAGAGCAAGCTAGTCAGGGTTAATACAGGGGCAGAGCCATTTTTTATTAAGGTACAATTTGAGATTCTTCTTGAAAATAGGAAGAGAAGTCAGGGATGTGATATCAGCGGGTAATGTGTTCCAGTGTTTCCCAACTGAGTTGGAGAACAAGCCATCTCCTGCAGAGTTATTAGGTGTAGTAATGTTGATCAGAAGTTTATTAGAGGAGCGTAGATGTTTCAGGTTATAATAAGGGGTAATAAGGCTGGTGAGTATTGGAGTTTTGGTGGGTTAAGTTTGGGTGCTTAAGTTTTACTCTCCCACCCCTCCCTGACTTGTCTTTGCCTCTGTCTGCCCCTTCCACTCCCTCTCTGGTGGATGTGGAGACCTTCACCTGCTTTGCTAAGGCAACAGCATATGTATTTTAAGTGATGCTCATGATCAGCTGATGGCCTCTGTGCGAATTGCAGCCCTCCCCTAGCTGATTGCATGCGGAACAGCTGTGGTAACATTCCCATAGCCAATTGCATGGAAACACACTCCAATATCTAGGAACATCACTGGCCCTTTTCATTCACTGTGAGCAGGAACTAGATCTGTATTGGCCCTTTTCATTCACTGTGAGCAGGGACTAGATCTGTTGTTTGGCAAGCAGCATCTCAGATGGATTGGGGATTTATATCTAACAGCATACACTGTGGAAACTGGGCAACACACAGGAGGGGGATGTGCCTGACCTGACTACAGACTGTAAGTGCTGCTATACTGCATTTGGAGTAATGTTGGTTTAACAGTGTGTGTGTGGAGATGCCTGTCCTACATGTCTCAATACCTGCCATGTCAGTTCCATGTATATCAAGAATCCCCATCTGCAGGGTCATCTGTAGACTGGACAGTGTTGTGCCTTTGGCTTCATGTGTTACCCACGGAGCATCTATCTGTGGACTGCAGAAGGTAGTCTGAGGATTGCAGTCCATAGATGATGAAAACCGTGACAGTTACTGACTTCATATCCCTTATAGGACATATGATGCAACAAACCCTGTTACAACAGTAAATGTGTGAAGTTATCACAGCAATGTGTCAATATTGGCCCTGTGTATGTGCTTCCAGCCACAGCTCTGTCAACCGTTGTACATATGTCGTGCATGAAGAGGTGCATATGTTCTGTACACCATAATTAGTGTCATCATATCTGATAACAAGCCAGTGAGATATGAGACTGCTACACATGTTATGCACAGCAGGGGTTATATTTGATGACATAACCTGGGCATTCTCTGGATGTTTGTACAGTACTGAGGTCTGTGTACTTATGGTGAATGTCGACAGTGTGTATTGTTAATATGTACTTTAGCCTGCGTACAGACTGTGGTAGATGTCATTGTTCTAGGTCCCATCCTATCTGATGTTACATGCTGCTCCACTGTATTGTACTGTATTGGCGTACATGTTTGCAGGGCCGTACACACACATGTCCCATACCACAGACAACCATCACACCAAACTGTGTAGCAGCCCAGTATATGTATGGTCAGTCTGTTTGTGGCACATATGAGGATGGTGTTGAACAGATAGTCCATATACTGTATTATTATGCAAGCTTAACATATGTGGCTGTGGCTGTGTTCACATTGGTTGTGGTTATGCACTGTCGCACAGGTGTATCTTACCCTGTGCTGTGCCATGCCTGTAGAGCCTGCTATATATGCAGGTAGATGTGCATTCCCCTATTGGAGATGTAGGCTAGTGTTGAACCAGTCCACCTGTAGCCTGCACAGTGCATTGTTACATGCCTAGCAGCTTAGTGCCCTTACCCAGTGAGATGTAATTTGCAGATACTTGCCAGATGTACTGCTGCCGGGCCTCCATTAACAGTCATGTATGCCAGCCAGAGCAGTGGGATGCTGTACAGATGTATGTCAATATCTAGTAGGTAGTATGTGGCCATGACACCTCTGTACCAATGGTTATTATTTGTCAGGCCAGATAGGGGTGTGTGAATGCATAACCTATGGTGGCAAATGTATGCATTTGTTATGTGTTATACCCATCTACATGGCTGTCTACATCCATATTGTCAGGCATGGTACACATGTTTTGCACTAAGGGGCTATGTGTATACCTCTGGACTGTACAGAGTATGTCAGAATGTCCACATATATTGGCCAATATCTCTGCTGCAGTCCACAGGGGCATTATGTGGTAGCAACGGTACTTTACTATGATGTCCTTAGGATGTCTGTCAGTAGCCAATGGCACACATATGATAAGCAGATGTGACGTCCCACACACACCATGTTTATGAAGACATTCCCAATTACAGTAGCAATAGCCCACTAATATATCTGCTATACATACCTGATATCCCCTTGCACTATGACTTTGGGACTATAGAGGCTGGGGTAGGGCTACACTCCATGTTCAGGACATATGGTGAAAATATATACACATATAATTATCCACATACCATATATATGATTACACATGTGTAGTATTTCCAATTACCACTGTCATGGCGACCACCTACTATAAATCCTACATCATGTGGGCGTGGTCCCTTTACATTTCCTGTGAGATGGACATCCTTCCTGTGTGTGGGCATCAGTGTTACAGACAGCAGGTAGCAATACCTCTTACAGGAGAACCGGCACACTCAGGACAGCCACATATTTGTAGGAGGTTCAGGAACTACAGACAGAGTGTGAGTAGAGTTGTGTAATGCTTTGTATAGTACTGGTGTTACAGGGTGTGTGTGTACATACCAGTTTACCTTGAAATGCTGTCTGTCTGCATAGCTCTTAACTGTGGGCCTATCCTCTTGGTGGCCAGAGGTGTGCCTTTCATATTTTGTCTGTCCACCACACAGGTCTTGTGTCAGATATTTTATTGGCAGTGTGTGTGTGTTGAGTGCTATCAGTACATGGCTACATCCATTTCTGTTTCTAACATCAATTCCCTGACTAAGGGTAGGTTGCAGACTATCCTGTAACACCAGCAACTTGCTTATTGTATGGCAACAGTTTTCCATATATATGCCTATGTTCCAGCCTCTGTCCCCCACCTACAAACCAAGCTTTGCACATATGACATGCTGTCGGGGGTTGTTCTGTAGTGGGCTGTGAGTATATCACACTGCCGTTGCTGCCATCAGTCCACTGCTGTTGTATCCCCCACACATACGGTGGAGCTGGGGCCAGATATGTGTGGGCATCACTTACACAATACATGTGTGCCCTTATGCACTCCAGAGGC
>NC_056751.1:688968632-689173919 GCF_019279795.1 Protopterus annectens
AGAGCTATGGTGTTGCAGTTTTAGGAAAAATATCGATTAGTAATAGTCAATAACATTCAGGATTAGTTATAACAGCATACATAGATATTCCCATTAACCCAAGACACCAGAGTTACAACAGTTGCAGGGTGAGCAGAACACATGCATATATGGTACAACAGTGGCCATTACAACAGCATGCAGGTTTCATTGATGGTAACAGGCCACCAATATGGGAGTAATTTAACATGGCACATGCATAGAACCAAATGTGAATATTTATAAACCAATAGGACATATGCCCCAAACAACAAAAATTTAGAGTGTACAAATACCCAATTGAGGTGTGTAATAAGGTTATTGTTGCACATATGCTGGGGTGAGAGAGAGAGGTCAATTAACAACTAATATATCCCTGTAGTTTCACAACTTTCTTAGTCACTGCAGTGATCAGTCCCTTACATGTATTATTACACTATCCAATGTCCTTACTTTGTACAATGGTATGTTTGTAGATTAGGGGTCTACTTTATTCCCTCGACAACTAAAACACTCAAATATGAATAGCCCAACACATAAAGCCCGAACGCTGACTCACCGGAAATGTGTATGTCTCGAAACCTGAAATATCGATGCAGGTAAGTTGGCCACGATCCCTAACACCACTATTCTAATTTCTTACAGTGTGAACATTTTTGTAAGGTTAGGTAAAGTTTGTATATTATATTCAAACTTTTCCTAACCTTACAAAAGTGTTCACACTGTGAGAAATTAGAAGTACATTTATGTTTTCCGGTGCCCTTTCTGTTCACTGGAAAAAGTAAACCTACTTCTAATTTTTCACAGTATGAACATTTTTGTAAGGTTAGGTAAAGTTTGTATATAAAGAAACTTTACCTAACCTTACAAAAATGTTTGTATAGTGAGAAAACTGAAGTACATTTACGTTTTCCGGTGAAGGGAAATGATCCTCTGCTTGATTCAGTACAGTGGTGTTAGGGATCGTGGACAAAGTAGGTGATTTGCTCTTTCAGGTTTCGGGATATTCGCGTTCCGGGGGAGTCAGCGTTTGGGCTTTATGTGTCGGGCTATTTATATTCGAGGGTTTTAGTTGTCTATAGAATAAAGTAGACCCATAGATTAGTATATATGTAGATTGTGTTTTACATATAGTCTACACCTCTTATCTGTTATACCTGTTGAGGAAATCATTAACACTACCTGACATTTTCTACACATACTCCCAGATTCCATGCTTGTAGACAAGTATATAAGTGACCTGTGTTGTACCTACAATCTCCACCTCTTATCTGTTATAGCTGTGGAGAAAATCTTTGTTAACACTACCTGACAAATTCTACACATACTCCCAGATTCCATGTTGCTGTTATACATATATCTAACAATCTGTTATTACACACACTCTCGTCAAGGTGTGACAGGATGCAGGTGTTAATGTGACATATATTGAGAATTGCTGTCATACACTTTGGGTGAGATGCTACAATGACAGGTTTGTTTCTATATACATTCTCTTTTTATGTTCAGGTCTGACTATCCATTATATGTCAGTATCAGCTGCCTACAGTTCTTGGATCATCACACTGATTTGTCAGGGGAACAGGTTACCGGGCAGCAAATTTGGGCCATTTATCTGGACATGCTGGACAGATCAGAACAGTTGAGGGGCATGACTATACATACAGCTTACTACCTGAACATTCTGCCACAGTCTGTACAATTGATGGTTATGAGTATGCTTACAGCGTGCTATCTGAACATTCTAGCAAAGTCTGTACAGCTGGGTCTAATTATGCATACAGCTTTCTATCTGAACATTCTCGTAAACTCTGTACAGTTATGGGGTATGATTATGCATACAACTTACTACCACTCACAGGATTCAAACCCCTGTTGTGTGTTGTAAAAATATTACAGTTGACATCACAGTACACTGTGCTATCAAGAAATTGGTGTAAAGCATTCCAGTGGTTTCTGTCTAAGTTTCCCTCAGTTGTTCTATATGACTGACCTCTTGGGACTTCCAACATTGTTATACTGAACTTCCTACACACTTTACCTGTGTTCAACAGTGTGGGTAACAGTGCTTAATACAACAGTACTATTTATAGAATGCAGCACTACAACATATGTACACAAGCACTCCAGGGGTTATACTTTTATTCACAAGATATTACACCTTTATTTCCATGCAACCTATATGACAGTCTTCCTGCCATATTGTCTGGTGTATTCAGTGAATCCCATACACAATACATTTTTATACTGGTACACTTTCCAGAACTGTCATATTTATTTGTTATGACAGTACATGCAGGAATATTACTAACCTGCCTCGCAATGCAGCCTTTGCAGCCTAGCAGCATGGGCTTGCAGGTTCTCAGCCCACTCATCTGCAGCTGTCAGAGAAATACAGTGATATTTAGCCATTACCTATCCATAGTATACACAAGCTAGGCAATAATTATCTACGTAGTAGAATGGGTACTTACTCAGTGCTGGGGCATCGGCCATCTGCCTTGCTTCTTGGATCCACTGGTTAAAGAGATCACCCCTCTGCCACTTTAGGTCAGCATGGTGATGCCTGACCTGCTCACCAGTCTGGGGGATACCAGTGGCAATGGTGAGGTCATGGGCCAGACTGTCCCACACCTCCACTTTATACTGAGAGCCCTAGTACTGGCCCTGCAGTTGTCTCTACTCATGGTGTTTTACCAGGAGCCACACCATGATTCTGGACTCCTGGGTGCCCCAGTGCTGCTCTCTAAATTGAGTGCTTTCCCCATCTTCAGCCATTCTGCCTACAGTAGGGAGCTGCAACTAATTATGGGAATTATTGGCACCTGTGGGGTTTAAATACACCCAATTTCCCACACTTTCCTGTGATTGGATGGTTTTGAAAAGGCTAAGCTATGGACACACCTGCTTACCTAATGTTGGCATTGCTTAAAGGGGCATACCACTGGGCAGATTGAGTTAGCCGGCCTAAGCACTGCTTACACCATGTAAGCTGATCTGTGCAATGCTTAGCATTGCTTAATATCTAATTAGCATTATAGTTCCCTTTTGACATTGATTTATTATTTGCTACATGTTATATCTGTGTCTGGTATATGTGATTCATGTGTACGTACACTGTATGGGGTCCTGGGGACTTCAACACTTTATTACCATAATGCCTCACATCTGGCCTTACTGCAGTACTCCAGATGACATAGTTATGTTATGTAGCAGGTTATACAACATCACACTGTACATAGATGCATTTCACATGTTCAATTTGATTTTCCTATGGTGTGGATTTGTTTGTTGACACCTCAAACTTATGTACTGCTATGATGGCTTAGTGGTTAACTACTGTGATTGTAGTGTACAGGGTCCTGAGTTTGAGTCTTGCAGAGGCTGTTTATTTTGTTTCTGGGCAGAACACGGGCCATTGGATACAGAGTGGTTAAGGCACTTTAAAGCAGTTGTAAGTGGGTTTGCACGGAGGTAAGCAGTACTTACTTCCGGTTACAGTTTCTTACACTCAGTTATCTTCTACTTTGCTTAATCTGTGTAGACAATGTTTACCCTCGCGCAAATGCACATAAGCATGCTTACTAGTGCTTACATATGCTTACTACAGCTTATTTGTGTTTAAACCTGCTTACTAGTGCCTTATTCATTATGACACTGACACTTCACATGTGCATTTCCTGCAGTACTCCAGTTCATAAATATATGCTTTTTTTAGTGCGTTTGGCAACAAAAAATTGGTTATAATGTGCTTTGCCATGGAAAATAGACTGTGTTGCAGTGGGACTTCACCGGGATTACCTGCTCATTAGGCGGATGGTCTGCCCACTACACTATTGTTGTGCTGCTTCATTTGCATATATCTTCCTTGTTATCCTCTTCAGCCTTTTAAGCTACTTTAACCGTAGCTAAGTGATAGGCACACCCGTGCACCTACGGTTAGCTTTAATTGGATTTTTAAAAACATAAAAGGGTTTCTTCAGTTACTTTTTCAGTACTGTTGCTGTTGTACGCATGGGGAACTGTTGGTGGGGATATGCACATACCTATGAGCGATCACGCTAATTTCTTAACACTTTCTGCTGTTCTGCATTGCAGAGGTGTGTTTATTCTGAGAGCTCTGGTCTCAAACACGCCCCCTGCATTCATACATGCTCTGTGTAAGCCTAGGAGCTCAGGCAGCATGCCTTCATTAATATGCATGGTGCACTGCCGTCCTGCTCCTACACGTGCGCTTCTGTGCAGGACTAAGTTAGTCCAGAATGGAAAATTAGTGAATCTGGGGGAATGTGTTAAATCTTGGTTTAAAATTAATTCCAACAAATTTACCTTGCTGGAATGAAATAGAACAGGAATTGTTTTGTTTTTTCACGGAAATTACATTTAAAATGTCATTTTAATTCTATAGAGTATAATAATGATGCTAATATTGTTGAAGATGATATGTTTTATTCTTGTGAGTCTGAAATAGATGATATTGATGTTTCTGAAAATCTTGATAACATAAATGCTTACTTCTTATTGGATACATCTGATATTTCATATAGAAGCAGTTTTATTCCTATGTACATTAATGAACATGTTAAATATTTTTCTGCTATGTTACGTTTCTCTATAGAACAGAAGTATAAGGAATTTAATGATAATCAGATACATACTGCTTACAATTTAACTAAACAAGAGTGGAGGGGTTTAAAGGAACTGGCAGCTAGGAAGATTTGATAATAAAACCATCCTACAAAGGCAATACAATTGTGGTTTACACTATAGACAGTATATGCAGATGTGTTACCAACATTTAAATAATACTACCATCTATAATACTGTTGATGTTTATGTTTATGAAGAAGCTAAGAAACAATTTTCTTTATTGTTGGCTAAAGGTGTTAGATTGGGCTATTTAACAAAAGCAGATTTGAATAAAAAGCTCAGTATTGAGGGTTGTGCTATGGCCACATTTTATTGTTTGCTAAAATTGCATAAAGATCTTCACAACACTCCAGGAAGACCCATAGTAGCTGCAACCAACTATTTTTTACACAATATAAGAATTGTTTTACATAATTTCCTGTTAACATTTGTATGTAAGAATCTTATATAAAAGATACATTTGAGTTTTTAATAAAATTGAGACAGTTTCTTGGAATTCTAATATGTACTGGGTGACATTGGATGTGACCAGCTTATATACAAATATCAGACATACTGATGGTATTAAGACATTATATACTTTCTTGAATGATAGTCCTTTATCCAACTACATTGTAGAATTATTAGAATTTTGTTTGAAGAATAATTATTTCTCCTTTAATAACCAAATTTATCATCAGTTACAAGGAACAGCTATGGGGACACCTTTTGCCTCCTCATATCTGAATTTGTTCATGGCCATGTTTGAGAGAGATTATATCTACAAACATGATTTTTATAGATGATTTAGTCTTTATATGTCAGGATGGCATTAATGAACTACAGAATTTTGCTAGTTCTAGGTTGGTTAAATCTTTCATTTTGCCTGAAGAAAATGTGTCTACTGGTTTGAGATTTAAAGGTACAGTTCCCTGTGGGAGATGTAATGTCTGTGAATTTGTGGTAACAGGTTTTAATAGAATTAATAATAAAAAAATTGACCTGATGGGGTCTTTCTCTTGTACCACTGAAGGTATTATTTATTCTCTTCATTGCCCATGTAATCTAATGTATATAGGTCAAAGTAAAATAATGTTTAGAACTAAACTACAAGAACATATTAGGGATATAAAAAACAAAAAATATAAAGTTCTGTGGCTGTTCATTATAAGGAATGTCATAATGGTGATCATAATTTATTGCAAGCAACTGTTTTAGAGAAAATTTTTATTAAGTTGGGTGATGCTGCTATGTTAAAAGATAGATTGCTTTGTAAAGAATCTATATTCATTTTAAAGTATAGTACTTTAGTACCTAATGGACTTAATGGTGAAATTAACTGGAGATATTTAATCTAATTGAGTCTTGATTGTTTTATTACTTGTTTTATTGTTTCATTGGGTTGTGCATTTATGGGAATGCTTTTTCTATGTACTATACCTCTTGAAGGCTGTGTTGGTCAAGGAGCTAAGGTTTGAATACATTTTATCTTTTGGATCTATTGCCAAGTGGTTTTCATTTATATTTTTGTCTTTTGGTTTGTTTGTCATCTTGTATAAAATACTCTGGTTGGGGGCAGGCCTGTTCTGGAAATAACAGTCTTGAGAGAGAGGTGCTCATTCAAATAAAGCCAATATTGGAGTTCTTTCAGACACTATAGCTTAATGTGTTATTTAGGGATGGGGCAGACATAGAATGCAACTTTACGTAGGTAAATGACAAACAGAATATAAAAGTACTGAAGCACAGACAATTCTCTCACTATTGAACAGTTTAGGGCATGAGACTATGCAGAAATTTACCCATAACAGTGTTTATGGAAAATGATGCAGTAATAAATGTCTAAGGATCAAATCTATAGTCGTATGCAGTCATGCCCAACTGTTAATTAAACTACAAGAATATGGTCCAGCAGTATTTAAAATACAAATGGATAGCTTTTACAAGTAATTCTGCTTGTGGAAATAGAAGTGCAAAATAATGCAGAAACACAGTCTTCCCACAACTGCTGATTAAAATACAAGACTAATGTCCCATAACAAACTAAATAATGCAACAGATTAACATTTTGTTTAAACAATGGAACAGGGCAGAAAAATACAAAGAAGTATAACTAGCAGGTCACTATGAGTGCAACTTAAATATTTAAGCAGAATTTAAATAATTTAAATAATTTAATTATCTTTTGTTTTTGACCAAAAGCTAGTTACTTAGAGTTCCACACCTCCCAAAGTCTTGTATAACAGACTGAGGATGGGGGTAACTCTGTGCTGGAAATAGCAAGCTAGTTATAAAGGCATGCAATTGAATAAAGGCAATATTGGAGCTCTTTCAGATGCTTTATAGGTTCATAGGTGTGTACTAGGCTAATGGCCTGAAGCCTTTACATGCCTAGTCCATAGGATTACCCTGGCATCGTGCCACCCGACCTTAGTTCCCAGTGCCTCTGTCAAGAAGAGCCACTGGAGTGATCCCTGGAGTGAATTTTCTATTTCCCATCCACTCATCAAGATTTCTCTTGAAGAAAGCCTGTGAGGAGCTCCGCTTGACATGTATGGGAAGTATATTCCATAGTATGGCGAGTCTCTGGGTTATGAACCTGTCCCTCCAGCTTGTTCTGCTGATTGTGGTAATGAGGTTGAGATCTCTGGAGCGTGTGGTGTGGAGGGATTGGGATTTCTTTAGATGTAGCATTTCTAACAGAGCTGGGTCAGACATGTCTTTGTAAGTCAAGCAGAAATCGCTTCTAAGTAGGCGATATGAGACAGAGAATAGTTGAGTTTTTTGAGTCTGTCCATATAGGACAAGTGTTTAAGGCCTACGATCCTCTTTGTGAGGTATTTTTGTGGCCTCTCCAGTTGTTGTAGGTGTCTAGTGAGGTACATGCCAAATGGGGCATTGTACTCAATGACTGGTTTAATGAGGGAAGAGTAGAGGGAGACAATGACCTCTTTCTTCCTGGATGCAAAACCCTTAGTAATGAGATGTGCCACATAGAAGGACTTTCTGACCACAGTGGCAATGTGGTGGTCAAAAGAGAGGTTGCTGTCAACCTGTCTTCCCAGATCTCCTATGACACCTTCTCTGTTCAGTGGACTACCACTGATGTGGTAATTCATGGGAACCAGGTTTTTCCCAAAGGGGATGACAACACATTTTTTGGCATTGAGCTTAAGGCTATGGTTCTGACACCAGTAGTTGGTCTCAGTGAGGCCTTTCTGTAGGATGTCAACATCACTTGGGGAGTTAATTATGGCTCCCAACTTTAGTTTAATATGTTAGTGGTGGGTGGGGCAGACCCAGAATGTAAGCAGTTAAGTAAGCAGAATATAAAAAGCACTGAAGCACAAATTGGGACAGAGACAATTCTCTCACTATTGAACTTCTATGACAGTTTAAGGCACCAGACTATGCAGACATTTACCAGTAACATGGTTTATGAAAATAATCCAGTAATAAAAGCTTAAGGCTCAAATCTTTAGTAGTATACAGTCCTTGCACAATTATGTATTAAACTACAAGACTAAGGCCCCGCAGGGTTTAAAATACAAATGGATAGCTTTTAAAAGTAGTAGTGGAAATAGGAGTACAAAATAATGCAGGAACACAGTCTTCCCACGACTGCTAAAGGCATGAAATTCTTCGTACAATTCTACATTTATATTCTGAAGAAGTGCATAGCTAAGGTTGTTGCTGTCTTTCGGCTTTTCCTGGTTAGGGGTCACCACAGCAAAACTCCAGTCTGCTAATGATTGGCAGTAGATTTTCACAAATGCCGAGGTGCCAGCTCGACGTTCAATGTTCAGCGAAGGCACGCCCATTTACGCATGTCTTAAGAACACCCACCAAACCATGGGGAGGACATGCAGACTTCACACAGAAGGCACTTCCTGCACTCCAGTCGGGAATCGAATGGGAGAACCTCTTGCTGTGAGGCAACAACGCTACCGCTGCACCACCAAGGCATAAGTGCATAGCTAAGGTGCTCTCCAAAAAAAAGCTTCCTGCAAGTTCCTGTATTCTTTTCCTTGTGTCCTCCCTTCTGCTTCCTCCCCATTTTCACCATTGTACTATCAATCCCTTTTTAACACATTTAAACTAGTCAAAAAATAAAACCACATGCACTACGCATGGCCAGAAATGGCCCATGGAAAAGCCTTCACTTTTGTCCTAATCATTTGCACTGATGTTGGCATAGCACACTAATGGTGATTGATGGTGGACGCTGTTTAATTGCCTATGGCAGAAGCTGAAAATTGTAATTTCAGCCTCGGTAGTCCAGTTACTTTTGCACAAATGTGCTTAAGTCTGCTGTACTATGGGAATAGACAGTAATGGCAATACTGTGAAGCAGTTAATGTAACAGTTCCTAGGCTGCTGGATATTATGCTTTAAAAGTTCCTATGTGGCATGTTCAGATGATTTCCTTCTTTACTGTCTAGTGTTTTTGCACAGTGTCATGGGTTCTATTACAACTGTAGGTACAATTATTTCATGACAGTTCATATTCCTACCATATAAAACCAGAAAAAATAGGTGTGGACCTCTTGGGTTTTCGATCCTGAGTGATGCCTGCCCAGAGGGAAGGAATAACCAATTTTACAAAGCCTTTCACTCTTGATCCTAAATGGTGAACAGATTTCTACGTGTAGTCGGTGGTGGAGCTAGCTCTAAAAAGAGCTGTTTTAGCCCTGTGGGCAGCTGGAGCTCTATATAGAGCTGTTACAGATCTCTATGAGCTCTGAGCAGAGCTGTTTTGTGTTTAGAATGCCCTTTCAGGCAGATGCATAGTTCTAAAAAGAAGAACTACGATATAGTTGACTGAAAACATTTGTATTTCACTTCCTTTACAACATTTCGTTAACATACCTTTGACTAGCATTTGAAAAAAAAGTGGAGGCCCAAGAGGGAGCCTTAGTAAACCATCCTTATTTTGCTTCTGTGCTAATGTTGGTTACACTTTCCTGCCCCTTCTTACTTCCTATAGCAAGCACTTCATTGTCCAGAGCATTAAGTAAGACTAGCACACCAAACAGATGGTCCTACATGTCCCACAAAAAAGGTTGTTGCTATTCCTGTCTGCATCTGTCGCTATCCGTTTCTATTAACACCTTCTGCTTCAGAAAGTAATTACTGTTCTTCAATTCTGTTATTTAAATGGTGCAAACTGGCAATTCATTTGTAGTATTATGAAATAATGATCACGTGTATAGATAGATTTTTGACTAATGTCAAGGGTCCTAATCCAGGCACTAGCTAAGTGTTACTGCCTGTTTTAGTTTAGTACACTATTTAAAGTGTAGCTGTTGCCTACATATTGTTATGTGCCTACATTATCCTGATTCTGTCATAAGCTACTTTGTCCCTACCTTCCTCCCCCATTCTCTGTCACTAGTCTTTCTCCCCTGCATTTGCACAATGTCTGGCACCAAGCACCAACCACTGCAACTTAGGTTAAATGGCAGTACACAGCTTACAGCAAAATCTTGTGAGTTTGTGCTTGCAGCTGCATTACTCTGGTGCCCTTCACACTACTACACTTAGATATGTATTGTGCAGTTCATCTACTTTTGACCAAGCCAAAGAGCTGACTATACAGTTTACAGTTGTCGTGAAGGCAATGAAGAGTAATACCCACATACATTCTTGTTTTCTGCAATCTGCTGTCACATGGGAACATTGTGAAGTACGACTTCCTATGTGGTATGTTTAGATAATGCTTAGGTATCAAGTTTTTTTCTTGGCATTCTCATAAGGTTCAAATCCAGGTGTATGCAAAATATTTTTGAATGTTTTTTTAATGACTCCTGTGGTAGTAAATGTTGACTACACTCTTCCTTAACACACAGTTATCCTGCTGCTACATTAATGTGCCTGCACCCTTTTGTGAAGCCAGTCTTGTACAGATCTTGTTTGCATAATTATGCTGATGAAGCAAACAGTAATACAACAGAAATATATGTAGAAATGAAACATGCACTCATGTGTTATTATGTCTGTATGTGTTATGTATGTATTGTGTACACTTATTACCAACTGTCCACTTCTTCACACCACTTCTGTGTCATCCAGTAAAGCTCTTTGACTTCAAAGTGTTTCCAGAAGCCATGTTTCCACCAGCAATAACATGTCTGGATCCTCATGTGTTTCATAATATACTTGAAGCATTCATATAAGGATTAACTAAATGCAACTTTCATGACAAATATGTAAATCATTACACATTAAACATGGCATAACACATATCTGTTCTATACTCTCGCAGGTTCACATATGGTTGTATGTGTATAATGCTTCTTTGTCCAAAAGTCAGCAAAGGGCACTATAGATTACTGTTAATTCCCATTCTATGTTTAATGCCTCAGGGTATGGTTAGGCATGTGCTTACACTTTGCCATCAGCAGCACAACTGAGGTTGGTAGTGCAGTTCTTCAGACAGAAGATACAAAAACGTACAATAAATAATTCTTTGTGTAGGCTGCAAAATGTTTGTATGTATGTATTGAATTTTTTTAAGTTCTCTTGATCTCAAAGTGATGTTGATTCAATTAATTCAATATGTTAATGTATGTCTGCTGCCCAACGGTTACATTTCCAACTGTGTTACGATGTTGGTTAATATATTTATAGATAATCTATCGCTGCTATTTTGCAGTGCACTGTCCTATGTAGGAAGCGTCTGTTTGACTTGTAAATGCACATTGCGCTAGCATGGAGCAAGACAAGCCTGCAATCATCCCTGAATGAAGTGGCAGGAAGGTTTGACAATCAACTGTATTGCAACTCTGATTTTCTTTGGCATCCCATACTGTGAAATAGGTACATGTCTCTCACAGAAACGCAATGTACATGAAGGATAGTATGTCAATCTTAACAGAGAAATATGTCATCACATGGGACAATCACAGTGCTGTTACATTGTGCTGTGCACACATGCGTTGTTCCAAAACCTGGGATACTCAGCACCATCTGTTCCAAATAGTGGATTTTCACCAGTTACAACAGTGCTTTGTCACATCATTTAAATTCAGACTTCTCCTGTGGTGCTTGTGAATAATACTGTGCTCTTTATGTTATGTAAATATATAAGCAGGTTTTATTCTCAATATGGGAAACTTGTGTGTGTATCTACGGGAGCATAGTGACAGGTAAGTCATGTTTCAGTGACAAAGGTGCTGTATTCCCTTCCCCCTGAGAGCAATACATTGAACTTTTCACACAGGCATCTTATCCCACTTTTAACAAAACATCCTCTGCAACATAGCAATGAGGTCATCCTGTCAGAAGTGTACTCTACCCTTCTCCTGTGGCATCTACATTGCCTAAATACATACGTTGGATGTTCATTTCCTAACATGAGAAACTTGCATGTGTGTCTCTGGGGTAGGGAGGGATATAGTGACAAGTAAGGAACGCTTCAATTTCAAAGGTACTGTGTATCCCCTCCCATGAAGGGAATACGCTTACCTTTACATTCATCTCTTAACAGAAACATCCTATCCGCAACACAGTAATAAGGTCTTCTTGTCGAAAGTGCACTCTCTCCCTGTTGTGAATAATTATGCGGTCTTTAGGTTGTATAACTAGATATGTAGGAGCATCAGTTCTCACTGTGGGGAATGTTGTGTGAGAAACATATGTAGTGACACCATTTTAAAGAAATGACAGACACACATCTCCCTTGTGACAAGGAAATTATGTCATGGCTTCAAAGACCCAAATATCTCACCTTGGAGCACCAGTGACACTCTGGTGCATTCATTATTTGCAATATCATGTAGCTTCTTTTGCCACATGGTCTGGTGTTCAAAACCCACATTAGCTGACTGTAAACATTGCATGTCCTACTGCTGTTATGCATGAATGACATCCACAAATGTTATAATGTGTACAATTACAGTGGGAGAAACCTCCCCTTGCCCTTTTATCTCATACAAATTGCAACACAATCATATGATGTAATGACTTCACATAGGTGGAATCTCACAGCTTTGTTAAGACCTCCACTGTGACAAATGTGATTCATACACATTTGTAGTCAGTGGGCTTATGTAGCTTGCTGTTTAATTCAAACCAAGGATAACATTCAATGAATGTATTGACACTACACAAACACTACTGCATGAAGTTATTATTCTCAATTTTTATTTATTTATTATTAATGCAAATATGTGTTCATGTTGTTTAAATGTTGTTAAGGCAGTGTTCGCTGCAATGTCTTGTAAGCATGCCCCATATAATCCTGTATTACATGCACTACATTTACAAATGGTGACCTTGGAGTATTGCAATGTCATCAAATCTGTGTTGTCATTTGTCATGTCATGTGTATTTTGATTGTTATTATATTACTCTTTATGATGCACATGTATATAAAAACATGCTTGTCTAGGGCATGCATCAATATAATATATCCCCTATTTATAGTTGTCCGCTGACACATGTTAAAACATGCCCCTTTTGATTATGCATGACACAGCTGCTGTATGGCTCATCCCTTGTTTATACAGGATGGAGTGGGGGATACACATTACAGTCAGTTATCACACATACATTCCCTGTATATACATGTCATATTCAATAACTGCACTGTATGTGAATGGCCCCTAATGTATCTACTGTCCTTGTTAACTATCTTGACACAACATAGTATCAAAATTAATATCACTTTTACTCCCCCCGTCTTACAATGTTGCATTGTGTCCCTGTCACATCCATTGTTAGCATGTCTGTTTTTAATGTAAGTACATGGATAAAGAATTGCAAACAGGATTATTTATTATTACCATCACCATGGATGCCTTCCTATTGAAAAATGTTTCATTCTGGCATCATCACATTTGAATGTGTTAACTAAGTGCATTTTTTTCTATTTACTGTTCCCTCATAATTAGCCTGTACTTTTCACATTGTATTCTGTGGAAATTATCCCAATTGCACATCCCCTGCATCTACATGCTTAAAAGTCGCTTGTCTATATTTCATATAAGCTGTCTTCGTGTTTGCGCATAATACATCTACCTGCAGTTAAGTATTTTTATTTACATTGTGTGCTCATTCTCCCAGCACCATTTCATGCCCACTAACATTGTTGTTGGCTGTAAAATGGTGCTTGGAATCATTAGCGGTATGCATATTCAGTTAGCATTGATGCTCATTGAGCTAACGCAGTATAATTGTGTAGGCTTAAAGGGAAACCTACACGATTGTTAATGAATCCCAGGGATAGTGTCATTCAAATGAAGGAACTATGATACAACACTATGCTGACTGTATCCACTTCTCCCAGACCTCTCAACTGACACTGTTTTGCTGGAGCATTTCTATTATTATGCTTGCTTTACCCCCCTGCACAAGATGTCCCCATTTTTTGGTGATGTGCCCCAATTTTTAGGCTTGATTTACCCCTTCACACAATTTTCTGAATCCCTCTCAACGCATGTGATTTATGATGCTACTTAGTAGCCATAAAAACACACAACACGAACAACATACCAATGGCAACAATCATTTAAAAAAAGAGGACAAACATCTTGCATCTCCTTTTTTCTGAAGTAAAAATAAATGACCTTGTGTGATAGAATTTTGCAATACAGTTCATTAAGTTATACAAATTTTGTACTCTCTCTTTGATAATGTGCTTATATTTTACATCATTTTTGTCACATAGTTTTTAAACATGGTTTTGTGACTATATCTGATACTCTTACTTTAAGTGGGAAGAGATGTGAGCTATTTGGTATTCAAATTTAATGCTATTTAGATGTCCAGAGTTTTAATTGGATGTTTTTAGTTTTCAAGGGCCTTTGTTCCTATTTTCAGTGTCTGTGGAGGTATAATCTCACCTTCTCTCAGGATGTCTAATATTTTTGCAGTTGAGGGCTGCATAGATGACATCCTTAGCAGAATGTGGTATACTTATCTTAAAATGAATCTAGCCAAGATAAATACCCTGTCCAAGTGATCCCTGTTTGCCTTATTGTGGTAACAGATTGGAGTTTGCACTCAAAGGTGCACTTTGATGGCACACTGTCACTGAAACTTCTGGTGTTATCTGTAGTGAAACCTTCATATTTCCATCTTCATAATATTTTCATAAACATGTCACTCCACTCAGGGACTCTATAGTAGTTGTTCCTGCTCTATTCTCTTCTATACTCCAATATTAGAACTCACCATCCCTGTTCCTGTATGACTATGAACTTAAGCTACTACAGTAAGTGATAGGCATATCAGCAGGTCATGGTTTAGAGCGGAGTCATTCACAGGAGGCATAATAGCTGAGTACTACAGGATAAGCACTGGGTACTGGTTGCCATGATTAGCATGTATACGACTTTTATACCTTATACAATTAATATCTTTCATGTATAATATGAACTACTGCTATCTTGCAGCTCTGTCCCATAATTCTGCTCAATCAATGACGATTTGTTGGGGCTTCTGAAGAAGTGCTTGGATACATTTACAAGAATTCCCTTGCCTACAATGCAACTGTCCTAGCTGTCCTGTACAACTTACTGTCGCCACAGCTGAATGCATTAATGTAACTCTGAGAAGTCCTTTCAAAGGTCCCTGAAGACTCACATATTTCAGAAATCTTTACTTGATATGTTTTGTTTTGTATACCAGTTTCAACTATTTCAAATAATTCTTTGCAAAGCATAATTGACATAACCTTGCAATGCACGCATTATAATTTCTGCCAATGTTTTTTCAGTCAGTGCATTACACTGAATTGGTTATCACACACATCGGTGTGCATATGTTACTAACCTTCATATCTCCTTATTTTGTTTTAATTTAAACATGACCCAATAAACGTGGTAGCTAAAGGGTAACAACACGTGATGTTCAAACCCTGTTTTGCCAAGTTATCATGATTTATTGTGTTTTCTCTATTCTTCAGTATTTTGTTCGAACAAGATGCATGTTTTTCAGATAAACAGCGTGTGATGTGCAGGAATTGATATTTAGCAGCATTTCTCGATGTTTTTCTCTGAATTTCTGTCTCTATACACAAGCACTACACACAGAAACCACTAGCTTTTGTTCTGTGAAAACTGTTGCATTTATTTATATCTAATAATAGATTGGTACATGATATTTTCTCAGAACTATTATGCAGTTTAATAGCTATTGTTTTATCTTAGTCTGAATACAAGTCAAAATTCCACTATAAATGTCTTTGTGGTTAACCAGTTAACCAACAAAGCAGAATAAATTGTACTGAGGGGTAAGAAATACTTAGAGAAATTAAATATAGGCCTGCTTACTAATTTCTCAGTTGTAGGTTGGCGGTACTTTTTTTGGTTTATTGCAGAGCATTAGTCACTGACAGTGGGGTCATTTTACAGACTTCTGCAGGTACTTACTGCCCACTCCCTCAGACCTCTCAGCTGTTCTTATTTTGTGAGAATGTTCTTATTGCCAGGTCTGATTTACTGCTGTACGGGATGTCTCTATTTTTGGAGATATGTCTATTTTCAGGCTTTATATACACCTTCACATAATTTTCTGAATCCCCCTTGTCACATGTAGTGTATGCAGCTGAGTAGTGTGCAGAAAACTACATGACCAACATACTAGTGGCAAAAATAATTGAAAGAAAGTGGACACGTCTTTCATCTCTCATTTTCTGTAGCAAAAATAAATTATCTTGTGTGGTAGAATTTTGCAATATAATTCATTAAAGTCCACAGATTTTACACCATCACTTTGATTATATCTTTCCATCAATTATGTCACGCTGTATTTTTTTAAACATGTTTCTAAGTTATTACTATTTTGCATTCAAATTTTGTGCTAATTAGATGCTCAGATTTTTAACAAATGTTCCTACTTTTCAAGAATCTTTACTCCTGTTTTGGGTGTCTGCAGGAATTCTTCATAATTCTAATTTGCTGGAATGCGATGTGGTTAATTTGAGTTTTACAGGTTAGCCACGTTTGCCAAGCCTTGTCTCTTTTCCTAAAGAGCATTCTGGTGTCATTAGTTAGCCATGGTGCGTATGTGACCTTAATACGAATTGACCTGGGGGGGCAATTTGTTTAGAATTTCAAGGAAGGTACTGTAGAAATAACAGTCAGCTGCCATTGAAGAAGGTCTGAGTTTTTTGAGTAGTTTCTTAATGGAAACTGTGGGAGCAGGCTGAAAGGAGGAGTTGTAGTTAATACTGAGAGGTTTGGAGGCTAGTGATGGTTCCTGCACATCACACTCTGTTTGAAAAACATGCACCTTGTTAGAACAAAATACTGAAGAATAAATCAAGGACAATAAATCATGATAACTTGACAAAACAGGGTTTGAACATCATGTGTTGTTACCCTTTAGCTACCACGTTTATTGGGTCATAGCCACTGCAGCATCAATGGGCAGTTTTTTTAGTAGAGACCAGTTACATTTTTTAGGGTATTGATTAGGTCTTGGGGTTAAAGTTTTTTTTACTGTGGATTTGGCAGAAGGTGGTGAGCTTGACAGCACTGATTTTTTTTCTCAATAGATAGGTTGACATAATTGTCACTAAGGCTGTCGGGTAAGCAGCCACTAATCTGATAATTCTGAGGTTTGTTGGTTAGTGTCCAATTCAGTATAGATTGATGGCTGGAGTTTTTATCTATCTATGTAGGAGCTTGAATGGGTTGTGTGAAGTCATAGAGGTTGATGTGATTGTTATGTGAATTACAAGTTGTCTGGTCTATATTAAAGTCATCCATAATGATTGGGCTATGGAATTTGATATAGACTATAGTGGAGATGCTATTTCCGGGTGGGACATAGGTAGCTATAATGGATATGAATGTGTTTTGGTTAAGTTGAAGTTTAGTAGGTAGGATTTCTATGTTTTCGAGGTTATCTATGATTAGGCTTTGTGGTAAGTGTGAGACTGCTCTTAAATAAGATGGCTACCCCTCTACCTCTTTTTACCTTCCTGTCTGCTCTAATAATATTGTAACCAGGTGGTGTAATTTCGTTTTTAGGAATGTGTGCTTTTAACCAGGTTTCCTTTGCTGTCGTTGTCCGGTCTATATTAAAGTCATCCATAATGATCGGGCTATGCAGTTTGATATAGACTATAGTGGAGATGCTATTTCCAGGTGGGACATAGGTAGCTATAATGGATATGAATTTGTTTTGGTTAAGTTGAAGTTTAGTAGGTAGGATTTCTATGTTTTCGAGGTTATCTATGATTAGGCTTTGTGGTAAGTGTGAGACTGCTCTTAAATAAGATGGCTACCCCTCCACCTCTTTTTACCTTCCTGTCTACTCTAATAAAGTTGTAACCAGGTGGTGTAATTTCATTTCTAGGAATGTCTGCTTTTATCCAGGTTTCTGTTAAAACAGCAATATTGGGGTTATAATGGAATAGGGTGGCATGAAATTCTTGAACTTTGTTGACTATGCTTCCCAGGTTTAGATTTAGGATTAGTAATTTGAAGCCTTTGCATGATAAATTTGTTATATAGTTGGTGAGAAGGTATTCTGGGGGGCCTGAGTTTGGGTGAATATCTCCACTTATAATAAGTTTGGTAGCTGTAGTTGCTAGTGTTCAGAAGAATGTTGATATATGCTTATGAAACTTAAAAGGGGTATTTTGGGTGTTTGGTTTAATATGGTGTAGTCTGTATGAGGTGTGATGGACTTCTGTTATATTTAAGATGGATGGAGATATTAAGATGGAGTAGTCAGTTAGGTGTGGAGAAAAGGTAGATGCAGTTTTGCGAAAAGTGTGAGGGGAGACTATTTGTGAATGGTATTGCTAGCATTTTGTAATGGTTAAATGGTAGGGCTTGGTTGATACTGTGGTGGTGGTGCTGCGGTAGCGTTGTCGCCTCATAGCAAGATGTTGTCCCGTTCGATTCTCAGCTAGAGTGTCTTCTGTGTGGAGGCATGCGTGAATGGGCGTGCCTTCGTTGAAGGTTGTGCATCAGGGCTGGTAACCCGGTACGTAAAAATCCACTACCAATCATTAGCAGACCGGAGTTCTGCTGTGGCGACCCCTAACCAGGAAAAGCTGAAAGACACAAACACAAACAAAATGGTAGGGCTTGGTTATAGGTTAAAGGGTTAATAGGGATGGGTGTTGTTAAGGTTACCGTGGAAATGTAAGATATTGGAAATTTATAGGTGGTGACTGGTAGACAAGTGTAAGTGGGAGTGGTTAGGTTTAGAATAAATTTGAGTGATCTGGGGGCAGGAGGGAATGGGGGCAGGGTAGGGGAATGGAGTGAAGCCCGAGCATAATGAGGGCAGAACGGAGTGGGCAGAGCCAAGTTCTACAACTGCACTGTAAGGAGCAGTCAGTCACTTAGACTACCAGGTACTGTTACAAGTATCTATGCAGTTGAGAATTATGTAGAGTCAAAAGTCTTAGATAAATAGAAACCTTATGCCAGGAGTGAGCATGGAGTGGAAGAAATATGGGACATGTATTGGGGAAGGAGAAGACTGAGTGAAACAATGGTTCCAAACTAGAAAGTATTGCTAACTAGAAAGTATTTTAATTTTTATATATATATATATATATATATATATATATATATATATATATATATATATATATATATATATATATATATAAAACAGTCTTGTGGCTGTATTAAAAAGAGGAAAAGTGATACGTGATGAGGAAAAACATCTGAATAGAGCTGCACTTAATTTGACTATTTTATCCTGAAGGTATATCTCCTTTTCTTGCAGTTCAATTTGGGTGCAGGTTGGCCCTATCCCAGAAGATAATAGATGATAACTAAAATGCATGTCGAACATGAGAACAAGCAATAACATGAGGCACCTAAGTCCATAAACATAAATAATATGCAATATTATTATTATTATTATTACATACATCAGTTATACCTCTATCTGAAAAGCACAGAAGGGAAGAAACAACTAACATAATTTCATTTCTGCTGATGATATTTATGGACAGCCTTGTCAAGGCTAAACACCAAATCAACCTAGACAAAAAGAACTTCTATTACAACCTGCAACATAAACACCAGCATAACCCCCCCCCCCCAAAAAAAAAAAATTTGGAATACCATAAATGCCATTCTACACACAAGACATTTCATTACCCCTTCCTCCAACTTACCACACTCTCCTACCACAGTTGCAGATGAATTCAATAAATACTTCACTGAAAGTGTACTAT
Source organism: Protopterus annectens (assembly GCF_019279795.1). Lineage (NCBI taxonomy): Eukaryota > Metazoa > Chordata > Ceratodontiformes > Protopteridae > Protopterus > Protopterus annectens. The sequence continues at coordinate 688,988,437 of NC_056751.1, forward strand.
CTCTAATTAAAAGTAATTCCACAGAACTATCACTAGCCTCCAAACCTCTCAGTATTAACTATAACTCCTCCTTTCAGCCTGCTCCCACAGTTTCCATTAAGAAACTACTCAACAAGCTCAGACCTTCTACAATAGCAGCTGACAAGTTACCAGTCAAATATTTAAAACTAGCAGCTGAAGCCATATCATATCTAGTGTCAATCCTTATTAACAGGTCCATAGCAGAACAACATGTTCCAGCAATATGGAAAATTGCACACATTACCCCCCTTACACAAAGGTGGAAATTACACAGACCTGACCAACTACAGACCGATCGCAATTCCCTTTCCACTATCTAAACTCCTCGAAAGATGTATCCACTCCCAACTGATTCATTATCTTACCTTCAATAGCATGCTAGCAACATGTCAACATGGTTTTAGGCCCTATCATAGTACCACAACTGCACTCCTCAGTTTCACCAATAACATAAACCAGCACAGAAACAATGATTAAATAGTTTCTGCAGTCTTTCTCGATATGTCCAAAGCTTTGATACAGTCTCCCACCCAGACCATTAAATACACTCTCCAAACTGAACCTCAGCCCCTCTTCACTTCAAGGGTTCTGAAGCTATCTACAGGACCACCAGCAATCTGTAACATACCTTAATTCATTACATCCAATTGACGGCTCCAGGTGCATCTGTAGTTAACTCCTACTGATGCCTCCAGCCATCAAACATTGCTTATTCATATTTGGATCAATGAATCCAAAACCATGCTATGTAAAAGGTTTTAAGAAATTTCATCTTAAACCTTACACAATGGCAAACTCAACTGCATTAATATTTGACGTCTGTCTAGTGCAGATAAAGAGATATTAAATGTTGTTTTTAGGATATTAATTTGAATAGATATAATTTTCACATTTTTCAAAATATCTCAACAACCAAGTAACCCAGACAGAACTCCTTAGCCTTATATGAAAGCTCTTAGCTAGATGAATAAAATGTTGCTGTCAGTATGTGTCTAACTTGAGTGGTTGCTGAGATATTGTAAGTTGTTTACAAAATATTACAAACATAATAGTTACTGGGGGAATTCAATAAAGCTTACATAGACTTATTTGCCACGTAGGCATAGTGGCATGGAGAATACATGGAAGTAAGAAGATGTGTGATCCAGTAAATGGAGCTGATGGGTGTGCATGAGTGTGCGAGCATGGAAATGTCCATGGCATGCAAATAACCTCATATGCAGGTAAAATGCATGCAAATGAGGCAGGTAGAGTGATCTAGCAAGCAGATAGGCAGTTGTGCAAACTTTGTGTTGGTGTCTGTAAAGTACATGGAACAATTCTGTGTACAGGATGTAAAAATAACACCAGGAGCTGTAAAAGTGTACTGATAGTGGCAGAAATAGCATAGGAGACACATATATGTGCAAAACTAACCTTTGTGTGTCCACAATTGTATGGAAAATAATGTAAGATAATTTTATTTTTTTAATACCCTGAGTATGTTTGAGCGGTGAGCCGTAGTGCGCAAACATTCCGTTATGGAAAAAATATAAAAAGATTGTAAAAAACAGAATTTGTGAGTATGTAACAGTAATGCATTATAGGACCCCGTGTGGAGTATGTACAATGCTGGACTACTGTTGTTGCTAACAAGGCAGAGCCTGAAACCGTGTAGTTTCCAGGTACTGTGGATAGACCTGTATGCAAATGAGTTGAGGTTACTGCATAGCAGAAGTGGGTATCTGTGTCCACAGATCCCATTCGTGTAGACACAGAACTGTGTTGGTGTCCACAGAAGAGGTAGCTGACATCAAAAGGGGGAGGTGTCCACAAACTTTTAAGCTCATTGGATCTCAGCGGCACCTGTTTGCACGCCACACTACTGAGCTAAGCTGGGGTTGTGTACACTGACTGCTAAGCTATGTTTAGCTCTGAGGTGCATGTTTTATCATGCTTGCATGCATTTGCATGGTGCACTGCCATGTTGAGTGTGACTTTCCATGGAGGTGTGTCTACTGACTGCTAAACTTTGTTTATCCTTGCAGTGCAGGTTTGTGTGGCATGCTGTAATGCTCAGAAAGGAAGGCTGACAAAAAAAATTGCATGAGAAAGCCAATACTATATTAATTACTGATGAGCCCTGTTTCACTTAAAGTAGGGCCATTAAATCCCTTAATTATGTACTTCACAGGTGGAATGCATCATAGGTAGCAAACCACACAAGCTATGCCTATAGCAGAGCACTATACCGGCCGCATATACCCTACAATCTGAATTTTCCCCCATACTCTGCACCAGTGGAGTACAGACTTGGGAGTTTTAACTGATGGAATGCTAGGGGCTGCTGCAGGTTTGCTACATCTGTATGTGCTAGATGCTGAAGTCAGTGCTGGTGGTGCTGCTGACAATAGGGCTAGACTGAGAAGGAGAAGACTGTTCAGGCCCAGGGTAACCTTCCAGGAGCTACATGAGCTGGAGATTGTAGAGCACTACAGGGTGGACAGGGACATACTACAAGAACTCACCAAGCTCTGCCGCCCTCAGCTCAAACCCAAAGCCAATAGAGGGGAACCCATCCTAGTGGAAACAAAGGTATGTGTAGCCCTTAGGATACTAGTTACAGGTACTTTCCAAAGACCAACTAGGGACATGATGGTGGTATCACAGGCATCTGCTTCCAGGGTACTCCACCAGTTCTTGGATGCCATGCTACCACATCCCAGTGAGCACATTATTTTTTCCACACCCCTGAGGAGATGGGCAGCCATTTGTGCACTACTGTGAGGTATTGGGTGCCATAGATTACACTAATGTACACATCAAAGCACCACCAGGTGAAGAGGGCAGAATCTAATTCAACAGCAAGGGGTACCACTCCATCAACTGCTAGGTCATGTGCAATGCCCAGGGCATTATCATGAATGTGTGTGCTGGCAGCCATGGCAGTTATCATGACTCCCATATATGGCATGCTTCACAGCTGTACCAGATGTTTTCCAGGGGGGACATCTCACATGGCCATTTACTTGGGGATGCTGACTACTCACTGGAACCATGGATGATGACACACATCAGAAATGCACACCCACCCACTGAAGAATTCCATAATGAGGAAAATGCACAAACTAGGAAGATCACAAAGCATGTGTTTGGGCTGTTGAAGTTACGGTTCTGGTGCCTCAATATATCTGGTGGAGCCCTGCAGTACTCTCCAGCCACATGTACAGAGAGGTTCACAGTATGTGCCATGCTACACAATATGATCCTATGGAAACAGCTGCAGCAGGCTCAGCTATGAGAAAGGATACACAGTCCCCCACCAGTGCCTAGGTCACCATAGCCACACCCACAGGGGGGCTCAGAGGAGGAACCCCCTGATACTGTCCCTGAAACCAGATGTAGGCATGCCCAATATGACCTGACCTTGGCCAAGAGAAAATGCATAGCACATGCACTGACAAGTGAAAACAAAAACCAGAAGACAAAATTACCCTGTACTTGTGAACGCCAAGGGAATTCTTGTATAGTCCACACTTGTAAATTCTCCACACTCAAATGGCTGCTGTAGACAAAGTCCAGGATGAAATCAGTTATGTTAGATGCTAAATAAATGTCCACAAAGAGGTCGTATGCGACAAAATATCCATATGAATCAAGTAGTAAAGAAGATTTCTCCAAAAGCTTTATTGAACCAATACTGTGAAGCGCTTTTCGTCCCACTAATAGTGGGACTTCTTCAGACAAACAGATTCTAACAAAAAACAAGGTTTAAATACTGATTTTGGTGCCAAAAAGGTGCCTTTGCTAGGTTACAATTCTGTGCTTCAATTAGTTAAAGGTATAATGTCCTAACAACTAGTGAGATGAGTCTATGAATGAATTTAAAACAAAATCAACAAAACTTTAGAACCATTAAAAAGATTAAAAGCATCGCTAAGATGTCATTATAACAATATCTAAATATATACTAAATATGAAACAAATATAAAAATATATAAAGTATATATGGTAATACAAATCACATCTATATGTTACTACATGTTTCAGACTAAGAAATGAGGAATAAAAAACAAAAACCAGTATGTACAAAAGTTACTCAACTTGAGCACTGAATACATATATAAGTAAATCACATCAAAGAATCGAGTGGTTACAAAAAAGAAAGAACGTTATTGTGGGAAATTGCTATTCGAAGATGGTACAAAGTCATGACCTGACTACATTAATTGCACTATTTAATAGTTCTTTGGTCAGGTGCCACTGTATATCCTGAACATATATTTATGACCTTTGTTAGACTTTGTAGTTAGGTATGTGTTTTAGGTGGGATTTTGATCAGACTATTGTAGTTTTACTGTGACTTTGTACCATCTTCGAATAGCAATTTCCCACAATAACGTTCTTTCTTTTTTGTAGAAATCTTCTTTACTACTTGATTCATATGCATATTTTGTCGCATACGACCTCTTTGTGGACATTTATTTAGCATCTAACATAACTGATTTCATCCTGGACCTTGTCTACAGCAGCCATTTGAGTGTGGAGAATTTACAAGTGTGGACTATACAAGAATTCCCTTGGCGTTCACAAGTACAGGGTCATTTTGTCTTCTGGTTTTTGTTTTCACTTGTTTGCTTCTTTTTGTGTTTGCTGGTCTGACATGCACTGACTACCTAGGGCCCTAGGGACTGACACCTTACTCTGACTCACATACATATTAGTAAAAACGATTCCAGCCAGATCACACATCCTGTACCTCACCATGTATTGGCTGTAGACTGTATGCATTAGAGTTAGCCCCAAACTATGGGTCTGTCAACTGCTGCAGTCACAAGGTAAGTCACTCTCCTATACACCACTTGTAAGGGGTATTACAATATGGTAACATATGTATGGACCTGCCACATGTATGCAAGGGAATATAGTGGGCTATATATAGTGTGCTACTGGGCTACTTGCATAGACCTATAGTGGGCTACTGGACTACTTGTACAGATCTAGCAGCCACTTGGGACAACGTGTACTCTGTTCACTAGTATGTGCCCCATAATATCCACTAGGCCACATGGGTGGAAACTCCATGACATTATTTCAGGGACATACCAAACAGTGGGGTCACAAGACAGTCACATCACTGTCTATACCAGCAGAGCATAGGCTGGTCATCCCCCACCCCAAACACATCAATGTCCCCATATAGCTGCTGTAACAGTATGTTTGCAATGACACACCAGCAGACCAGACAATTCCTGCAGTTGATAATGTGAGGAATGAAACCCCTATGTCTGGTGGCTGGTGTGGCTGACAGGGACAGCAGCATGGGTGATGGTGCTGATGGTTTGAATCTGGTAGCATGCAACATCTTTTGCATGTCACGCACTCATGTGGTGGTATTCCCACATACTGTCATAACTCCTCTATTACTGCAAGAAAGCTGGATAAACTAGCGAAAACCACCGCTAATTAAAAGCTGGACAAAGCCAGAGTTAATGGGGGCACAAGGGGTGGCTAGTATAACAGGAGGCTGCAACAGGTCAGATTAGCTGCAGGATGTAAAGGCCATTACTTAAATGTGTCAGCAGTTGCAACAAGTCTGTGACCACTGTTTACAGTATAGTAGTGGAAAACCACAAATGTATTGAGGAACACAGCAGACATATGAGGCGAAATGCTGGACATTGTGCAAAAACATGTACTGTGAGAGGTATGCAGACTGTCACCCTGTGTGTGGTGTTACATCATGTACCCCAGTCACATCATACCTCTCAACCTCTTAGAACAGGAAATCTTGCAAAAGCCATGAATAAAAGTGGAACAAAGGCCCACAACTAAGAACAGGTTTTAAATAGTCGCTCCTATAAATGAAGAATGTTGATTGAATAACAGGTCTTGAATTAGCATGAATCTCCTGATGTGTATGGAGTCTGAAACTCAAATGTCTGTCATTAATTAGTGACTTTAATCTTCACTGATCTGCTACTAATTTTCCAGAAAACCACACTGTTATGTGAAACGGACCAAAAATATGAGGCAAACGTCTGGACAGTCTGTGAAGCTCTGTACAGTTGTGAGGTATGAGTCACATATTAAGGTCAGCAAACAGCCAGGAAATGCTTTGGACAATATCAGGGAACTGCAGTACTGTGGTAACAGGTGCAGCAGCCAATGGCCTGCAGCACACATAATCCTGGACTGGAGTACAGGTAGCTCTGGCCTGGATTTACCTTGTCAGTACTGACAATCACACTGGGCATACTTCTACACTTGGCTAACTTGAGTCCAAGTCTGTTGCCTCTACCACACAAATACCTGCTATGTGGAAATATGTCTGTAATACGTACAGCTACATATACATATCTGTCCCTCCCTGTCCCCCTCACTCTTGATTAGTGTCTCTAACAGTATGTGGCACACATATATATATATGTGATAACAAGAGGTGCATATAGCTATATAAAGTACAATGATACATAGACTCCTCACATATATCTACATAACACATTTACATAATGTACACACACAACATTTAAGGAGACATCCTTGTTATACACATTTATATAGATATGCTGGGTGGGGATGTATGGATGTCCCCACATATCCCAGAATGCTGGGGTTATCTGCACTTACACATCACAACAGTTGTCAGATGGAACCAGACCGAGGCCCCAACAGTACATAATCCACTCATTCACAGACCCCGTGCCTGCAGACTGTCACCCTGTAGACAGACACAGGTACGTAGGTGGTCTAATGTACAATGGGTGCAACACATGCCTTGGACAGGCCATATTGTCCCTGGTCACATGTCCGCCTATCAAACTGCAAACAGCCACATATGTCCAGACTGGTAACTGTACACACATAACAGGGATATTACCAGGATTCCCACCCCTAGGACACTAGATACAATGACAGTATCTAGCAGTATCACTCTGCAGTCCACACATGATGTCTAATACAAGGCCACATTGTGTACTCCACAATTACTGTGCCTGCAGCGACATATACAACAGACATAACCTGTGGTCTGTGCAATAAGTACTGCGAGCTGTAGTATGTAATACTAGATGGGTAGGAGTTCTAATCTCACATCATTCAACTCTGTGTGTGTGTTTATGTGTATCAATATATCAACTCACAGCAGTATGGACATGCCCATATGGGCTATCTCTGTGCAATGGTATGCATGTTATGGCCCTGTGATGGGCTTCTGGACTCTAAAGTCCCTTTTCCACAAGATCTGCTGCTATCCACCTTAAGAGCACTGGCTGACAATCCAAAAACAGATGAACATGGTGGCGCATACGATATGTATTGCAAGCTATACTGTGTACTACTAGATAGGTATGGGTGATAATCTCACATCATCCAACTTGTGTGTGTGTGCGTGTGTGTTTGTGTAAATATATCCCCATGCAGCACTTCAGACAAGCCCATATGGTCTATCTCTCTGTAACGGTTATGCATGTTATGCCCTGTGACTAGCTGCTGGCCTCATCATTGGCCTCCTTTACAAGGCCTGCTGATGTCATACAACTTAAGAGTGCTGGCTGACAATCTCATAACAGATAAACACTGTGGTGCATGTAATAAGTACTGCAAGCTGTACTATGCAACAGTAAGTAGGTAGGGGATCTATTCTCACATCACCCAACGTCTGTATGTGTATGTACATATATCTCCTTGCAACACTACATACATGCCCATCTGGCTTACCACTGTGCAATGGTTATGCATTTTAAGGCCTTGTGATTATCTGCTGGCCTCAACATTGGCCTTCTTTACAAAGCCTTCTGATGTCATCCACCTTAAAAGTGCTGGCTGCCACTGATGTCAGATAAACTTCATTGTGCAAGCAATATGGACTACAAGCTATAGTGTGTATTGCTAGATAAGCAGGGATTCTAATATCACAGTTTTCAACTTGTGTGTGTGTGTGTGTGTGTGTGTGTGTGTGTGTGTGTGTGTGTGTGTATAAACATCCCCTTGTAGCACTAGAGACATAGCCACCCAGCCTATCTCTGTGGATTGGTTATGCATTTTATGGCCCTGTGGGTAGCTACTGGCCCTAAATTGCCCTCATCTACAGAAGCATAATCAACGTCCATCACCATCTCGATTTGTGCATGCAGCATACCAAGGTGACACATATCAAGGTTAGCAGATGTTGTTACAGGGTATGAAAGCATGATGATACTGAATGTACTCATTGTCCCTGACACACTGTTCTACATGTATGCACCTATGGAGCCATGCACATAGACTGGAATACCTTGCTGATGCCATATTTCTGCTGTGCTGCCTCACCATCCTGTGCTGCTGTATTGCCACCTTGTGCCTATAGGTGAACCGCTCAGACTCTTGGGACACATACATACACAGGTCCATGACACACCTATCATTCTGTAACACTACCACCGATGTACCAGCAGACAACAAAGATACACAAAGTTTGATGTGTAAGACACATGCCAGCATACAGTACCTATTGTGGCCTACAACTGCCATGGTATAACACTAATGCACAACACAAACACGTTAAGTAATATAGTCATCCTGTGCATCAGACACATGTGCAGATCCCTGCATCAATGACATGGTTGGCAGGGATGTGGCACAGGTATCATCACATGCACAGTGTGTGATGTGAGGGTGCCAGAGGCCTAGGCTGTGCCAAAGGTCGACAGCTGAGTTTGATTTGAGTTTGAGTTCAGCTGCATTTGGCTGAGTTTGGGCCTTTGTCCCCCCATTAATTATGGCTTTGTCCTGATTTCTTACTGTAGGAGGTTGAGAGGTATTTTAGGCATAGCTCTCAATCAGACAGGGATGAATGTCCACAAAACAGGGACTTAGAGTACATGAGGGACATCCAGGAACACTTGTACAATGTTAGACTTATTCATGTGTGACACTGACAGACTGAGAGGAGGTGAAGTACAGTACATCGTTTGATGTCACAGGAGTGTACACCCTTACTTAGTGTCACTATGTCTTATGTGTAATCCACTATCTTTGCTACAACAGGTGACTGTTGTAGAAGGGATTGACAGGGACAGAGCAGAGATGTGATTCAAATCAGGGACAGTTGAGAGGCATGCCTGTAGGTGTTGGACAGCAGGGTATCACTGACATGTCAATATTATAGATCTAATACAAGCCTACTGTTGTAATCCCTATTCCCCATACCTCCATTCTCCCATCTGCATCCCGTTTTATGGGGAAATCTAGTACATACCTGGTAGACTGATGTATTCTTTTTTTGAAGTGTTCCTCTGCAAATGCTTTGCACATACACTATCTGTGTGAGTGAAACCACATACATACCTGTTCCCATAAGCAGTTGCTTGCCTTTTGTAGGTAATGCTCATTAACAGGTAATTCCCTCCACACCAATCTGTGGCTCAGAATTGCTAATTGCATTGAAAACAGCCAATGACATGGCACCACAGTGCAATATATGAGCCCTTCTTGTAGGCCTTGGCCCCTTTTTTAGTTTTTGAGATGGACATTACTGAAGTGTGGAGACTACAGCATCACAGATGGTAAGAACAAATACTGGCCACTGCAGAGATGCATGAAGTATGTCCACAGTTTTGCCTCATATGTTTGGTCAGATTCCCATGACAGTGTGGTCATCTGTAAGTTCACTGGCCAACATTGTGGGTTGAGGTCAGTAAGGACAGAGAGACATGTGAGTATCACACTTCATACCCATCAGAATATGCATGCTAATGCAGTAGCTAATATTCTATCAACATACTATCTTTGTAGGAGTAAATCATGAAACATGCCCCTATCTCTGGGCCTTTGCCCCCCCCTTATGTGTGGTTTCATCCAGATCACCTGTTAGATGGGGTTGGGAGGTATGGTTTGTAGCAGCTACCATAACATACAGCTGTGTATGCTCCACATGGGGGGTTTGAACACTTTGGAGACCAGCAAGCTGCACAAGTAACTGTGGCAGCAGTATCAGCTCTGTCATTACAGCAGCATAGTCAGGGCTAGGCTACCCTGTGCAGTCCAATTGAGGCATGTGCTTAAGGTAACTGTTATGCAACAGTGCCAATAGCAAAGTATTAGGCAGCATATAGTTAGGCTATACGAATATGTGCAGTGTGTCCCTACCTGCAGACCTTTTACTTGCAAAATGTGGTGGCAGATAATTCAGTAGCAGTAACCTATGGGGATTAAAGTTGCATGACTCTGTCATTACTTGCTGTCTTCACAACAATATTATTGAAGTGCAACACACTGGATTCAAACCAAGGATTGTGTGTGGCAAAATATACTGTATGCAAGACAGTTAACAAACTGAGCTACTGAGTCAGTGCTGCAGCAGGTGTATTTGCCAGATATATGTGCAGGCATACAGGATGTGACACACATTGTCGGCATCCATCAGTATGTGCATGGCTTTCAAAGACAGTTGTTGTGCAGCAGGGTCCCAGTTGAACAAATGCACTGTACCATATGATGCCTTAGCAGGTGTGTTTAAAGATGTTGCAGATAAAAGGGAACATTTACCTGCTATCCCAGGCATCATGTACTGTCGTTATTATTTATTTGGCTGTCTACTGGTGTAATTTTGCATCAGAGTCCCAGATATTCTCCCATTTTTCTCATTAAGTTTAATTTCAGTCTGTCAGTGGCAATCAGTATGTTTTGCTGGAAGCACCTCTTTTAATTAAGATCTGTGTGGTGTAGTGGTTTATTGCAGTAGGCTGTAGTTGATAGGGGACTGGGACTGAAACATGGCAGGAATAATTATTTTGTACATGTGCCTAACATTGTGTGAAACGCATAAGATCATTAAAGAACATTAAAGCTCATTTAAGCGGATTTGAGTGGTGTGTTGCACCTCATCAAGGTGCTTTGCTTAGCTCCACACACCCCCTGCTAAAAAAAAATTAAAAAGAAAAGGAAAAGGGGGTGATAGGACAGTGATGAAATGGGGGCAAGCTGGGGGGAAAAACACAGTGAAAGGCAGGAAGGGTGTAGGAAAGAACCATAGCTTTCCATTTCTTATACAGCAACAGCTGTGCATTTTGACAGATTAGATTTTGTGGATGAATTTGGACACTCATACCCTACAGAGAGAGGTGAGGGCAACATAAATATGTTGGCAAGCCAATTGGGCCAAATTTGTTGAGTCCACTGAACATGTGTGCAAAATGGAGAGCTATGTATGGGGCAATATTTTTTGAGGGACAGGTGCCCATTTCTTTTTTTAATAAGAAGAGAGTGGAATGTTGGGGAAGGGATATAGGTATGTGGAGGGAGGTAAGTTGGGTAGGAGAGGATGAAATTACAGACAGACAAGACAGACAAGACAGCAGACAGGGGCAGTGTATAACACATGAGGGGGTAAACACCTTGGATTGGGAGGGTGTTGTGGAATCTGAGATGCATGTATTTATAGACAGCAGCAGCGTGACTGACATCTCCACCTATGGGCAGTTGACACTGCCTCTTCACTGCCCCAAAGGTGGCTGTGTTGGAGGTTGGGGCACCAGGGCCTGCCAACCCCACCAGGTTGTCCTGTCTGCCCTCAATCCAGCACAAGCAATGTTCATAGTTCCTATGAACAATCCTATGCACCATGGCCGGTAGTTGATCCTGGGTGACTACTGCCCCTCTGCGACCACTCCCAGTGAGGCCAAACCCCATCCACTGAGGTGGTTTCATCTGAAGGTGGTGCAGGGCCAGCAGATGGGACCACTGGTCTGGGTTACAAACATGCCAGGACCTGGTACCAAGGCCAGCTGACGTAGGGTAGGTGGATCAGCAGGAACTGGCCTATCCTGCCGTGCTGTGGTTATGGAGGTATAGCAATACATATAGGTTAGGTATGAACAAAACCATTGTTAGTAATAGCATGCCAGAACATTGGAAATAACCCCATCACATTTCAATGCATATCATGTGAAACACAACAATAAATGACAGAACAGTCAGTATATTAACAGCATGCCAGTAACAGTTACAGCATAAGGCCAACAGAATAGGTAATTTAACAAGATATCTTAAAATGCAACCATTTTAATACATAACAATAATAAAACACATGCCCCAAAATAAAGTTTAATGTAACAACATATATTAATAGCAAACCATAACCAATGAATAATAATAACAAATATATGAAGATAAGGGGTGTGGAGACAGAGAAATACAGTCCATTAATACCATTATAGGCTATATAGCTGACAACAGTACTGCTATCTACTCTACAGGTCTGTCCTTTCTTTATGTGGAGAAGTACCCTATAGAGGCTTTAGCATGTACATACCTGTCAAGCTATCAACATGGGGCAGTATGGGCCAAGCAGTAACAACTGCAGGTATACAACTACACAGAACACTTGCAATTCAGGTGTACCTATATAACTACCAAGGTGTACTGTGGGCTGATGTAGTGATAATTTGCTATTTACATAATCATGATGATACATCTGTGGCAGAGGGATTATACACTAGGAATTACATTACATGACAGCATACATTATACTTATTTCCTTTATTTTATGCTGTATTTTCACATTCCTGGTAATGATTGTAACAGTCTGTGACATCTAAACACACAATTATTTACTCATAATATGGGATAACTCACCCATTTACCTGTAGTTCCTGTGGAGAGAATATCTGTAAACATTACGTGACTGATACTGTAATATTTAGTGCTACATATCAATGGCTTCGAACCCTGGTCTGTATGTGGTAAAATGTACTTCATACAGAGCATTTAGCAAACTGAACTGCTGAATCACTGCCAATTACTGACTGACTGATATTAACCTAGAGCTCACCTGGCACCAAAATATGACCTGTTAATAGTAGTACAGCTTTATACTAGACTGCAGTGACAGTTGAACACACATGCATTAAATTCAAGCATGACAGAGGTACTAGATAACCTATACATTACTATATAGAATGCAAGTGTACATAACATATTGTTAGTGTGTTGAAATACCTGTGAAGTCAACAGACAATGTCTGATTACGATTATTATTTGCAGCCTACAACTATTACACTGTTATACCTGACTGCATCACCGTACATCACAGCCTTAATGCATGTAGCTGACATGCAATGATGAAAACAAGACAATCCTGATGTACACAATTTACATTGGTGTTATTGCTATTGGTTCATGTGTTGTTGCAGAATAGTTGTCATAATTCTCTTCTTACAAAACATGTCTAAATCTGCACGCATTGTACAGCAGACTTTATTAGATATACCTTCATGTAGGTACTGATATTATTTTGTGTTTTTTTGCAGAACAGTTGTCATAATTGATTTCTTGCAAAATAGCGCTAATTCCACACTTATTGCACAACAAACTTTATTAGAGATACCTTCATGAAGTTACTGGCATAGTTTTGAGTCTTTATTGCACAACAGTTGTCATTATGCAGGTGTTGCAATACAGCTGTAATTCCACAGTTATTGCACTGCAAACTTTATTGCATATACATTGTACTGTTAATGCTTTAGTCTTCCCTACTTATGGCACTACAATTGGCAGTATGCACTTATTGCACTACAGCTGTAAGTCCACATTCATTGCAATACAATCATTACTGTCTAGACCTAATCACAGTTAATGCTTTACTCCTTCTTACTTATTTGACTATATAGCAAAATACATCTGTACTCACCACACTCATGGCACAACCTGGTCAAGCACCCAGCATGCACCTCGAGGTTATGATCCCTCTTCTTTGCAGCTGTTGGGAGAGAAGAACACCATTATGCATACCAGTTTAGCAGGCATTCAGATTAGATATTGGTGGCACAGAGCAAAAGTACTCACATAAGTGTGGGATATCTCCTACCCAAAATTCTTTCATCCAGGTGTGCATGAGATCCACCTTATGTCTTGGGGTGGTGACGGCACTGCTCAAGTGTGGGGGATATCAGTTGCACTGGTGATGTCCCTTGCTAGCTGGTCCCAGGCTTCTGGCTTGCACTCTGAGCCCTGGTAACCTCCCTGCAGAAGCTGGCCTTTATGGTATTTTGCAAGGAGTCTGATCATGACCCTGCACTCCAGGATGCCCCAGTGCTGCACCCAAAAGTGCAAACCCTCACAAATGTTTGCCATAGTATCCTTCAGAGACAGAACTCCAATAGATTATGCTGTATTTCTGCCTAATGCGCTTAATATAGCCTGTTTTCCCACCCTTAAATGTCAGTGGGCAACATTTAAAAATGCAGATTGTCAGCACAGTGCAAATCAGTGCAGCTTAGCCAAGCAATGCTTAGCAATGCTTCATGATGCACAAACTAGCCAAGCATTGCCAAACAGTGTATAAACATTATCAGACATTATTTTGTTTATGCAGTGCTTAGCAGGTCTTCACAGAGCTTAGCTGAACCCAGCAGGCTAGTACTTAAAAATAATTTGCATAATTTGTATTTCAAACAAAAATGCTTACTTGCCCTTCCATGTATGCAAATGCTGCATGTACTGCACATGAGGACATAACTCTACCCATTTAGCTACATGGATATGTGGAATTTTACTATACCTTTACATATATCTCTGAACTACCTGTAAGCAGTGCTGAGCACCACCCTGTGGTGTGCAAACCCACTCAGCTAGGCTTAAACTTGACCTTTAAATAATTAAATGCATCTGATTTCTATTTTTAGATGTCTGGCAGGTGTCTCAGCACCACTTAGCACTGCTGCACTCTGCACTGCACCGCATAAACATGCTTTTTAAAGCATTAAAAAAAATTACATTGCATTGATGCAATACAATTGGACAGTGCAGGGAATGTGTTACTCATCTGCGGACACAGCACTACACTCCCTACACTGATTCAATAACCATGTTCCATGGCTCTCCCTCAGTAACATGCCATGATTAATATGCATGGTGTGCTGCCAAGAGAGAACCGTGTATACGGACATGGTAACTTTCCATGTAAGCTCTACGCTACTCCGCTCAACTGATAAACTACAGTTAGCTGTTACTAGTTCCAACAACCATGCAGGAGATTCCCTTTACTCCTCTTATGTGGTCAAAATCTGGAACTCCCTACCCACATCCTTATCCCTGATAACCTCACTGCCTAAATTTAAAAAAACTATCCGCAACTTCCTCAGTAACAAATGGTTATGCTCATGCTCTACTCCAGACTAATACTTGCACCACTTCAGTACTATGGTAACTATTGTCCTAAACTAGAGTCCTATCTGTTACTTGCATATAAACATGTAACATATCAAATTATGATAATATTCATATAACAATGTTACTATTAACAATGTAATACTGTTTAATGACTATTGCGACTGTATCCGTCTAGTGTCTGCAGCCCATACCTATATGTGTCAATAACTAGATACCCTACTGGATCTAGTTGAAATATATATCTGTCTGTAACTTTAAATCTATAAGTGTCTGTAATTTATACCTATAAGTGTCATTAACTAGATACCTTAAAGGATCTAGGGGAAATATGTACCCAAGTTTGTCTGTATGTTCTGTTTAATTGTCTCTTTGGAGCTTTTCTCCCTGGGCCTCCACTGAAAATGGACATATATCCAGCTGGACTATCCCGGTTAACAAATGTAAAATAAAAATAAAAAAAAATGTTATTAAATCTGGGGGACTGTGCTTACTGTGACTTGCAAAATTCAGTTTAAGATCTAGAACCTAAATAATGCTATCACTGTAATAATAGTTTGTGTTGAAGGGTTTGCCATTTATACTTCTTTCATAACTCTTATGGTTCCAGACATATGAACATTTGTTTGAAATGTGAGGACATAATTTGATTTGGTCAAAAGGCTTAGGCTCCTCCCATTGGAAGTTACAGTGAAATCTTTCTGAGCTCCATTGGAGTGAATGAGTTAATGTCCTAGCCTGCCCTCTTCCTGCAGTACCTTATGGCTCAGTTCTTGGGCCACTACTCTTTGTTATTTTTACAAACAACTTTCATTATGCTTGTGATGCCTGTGCCCTGGCCCAGCAATCAAGGAGCCTCAATCGTCACCACTAACACCAGAGAGGGGCATCTCATATAGGAGGAAAGAATAACAAATACACACAGTAAAGTGCAATTTCCCTTAAGAGCACATAGAGATCACAGTCAGTCTGGGGCTGGTCACTACCTTGCTCTCCAGGTCCCCAATAAGACTCCCAACTGGCACAGCTATAGGGATCAGATCTCAGCCTAGTGGGCAAGCTAAAACCTCCAGCACCCTCTCTGTCCAACCAGTGCTTTGTGTCCCTGCCCAGGTAGCTGACACACAACACACACACACACACACACACACACACACACACACACACACACACACACACACACACACACACACACACACACACTTTGAGAAGAGTTTATATACCCACACAGACACTCCTGTGGAAGGCTGGCACAGGTTCTCCAGCTGTGCCCCCTTTTCATAGACTGTACAGTAGTACCAGCTGCCACCACCCACTAATATTTATCAGCTCCTCATAGTCCCTTAAAAGGGTGTCCCATTATTACTGTGCAATATTATTATCCAATTGGTAGTATAGCCCAGGGCTAAAGCTATTGAAGTAGCTTTGCACAATTTTATCAAAGGCATGCAAGTACTCTAAAGAGCTTAAATTATCTCTACAAAAAAGCCACAGTTGAAAGGGTTTAAAAATATTTAATAATAACTAGTCAAAACACAAGACAATACTTTTTACTACACAGTGCTTGTCAAGAGTTCAGAGGTCACAGAGAAATACTTAAAATAATTCAGTAGTACAGTTCTGGTATCACAAAAAAATACTTTTAGTCTAATCTTTCTAGTTTCTAGCTATTTCTAAGAGAAAACACACGTCTGATATGAACTTACATATAGAGCAAGACAGTGCTGATGAGTTGGATGATCGAGACAAAATGCTTAATGCTCTCTGATTCTCTCTGTTTTTAAAATCACATTCCTGGTTCACATTACATCATTCTTCACACTTTCCTAGGGTTCCCAGGGTAACAGGCTACATTCTTTAGTACGTTCACACCAGGTCAGGAAGCAAAGCCATAAAGGACATTTATGCATGCAAATTCTGGCCTTTAACTCTGGCCTTAAAACAATAGCAAGAATTCCTTTACTTAGACAGACTGGAGCCATGTTTAGATCAAAGGGTCACAACATGCTTTATTTGGTCAGCAGAGTGCACTGTTGTTACATTTTTGCAGTTCCATATATAACAGCATTTGTTCCATTTAAGACAACAAGCCTGTGGCTTACATTAATATTTACAAATGACAGAATTATCTATAAAATACTATCTGACTAGGCTGGCAGCCTTCACTCCCCCCCCCCCGGAGAACTCAAGCTAGTCTTTCTAGTGACCCTTGAGAAACGCTGCTTGAGAGGGTTAGGTCTATCTGAGTATACCTTACCCCATTCCCTGTCTTGAGAGCCCATCCGCATTGGCATTGCTAATCCCACTGTGGTGCTGCACGGACATATATGCTCACAACCATAGGCTCCATCTCAGCAACTTGGCCTTTTCCTGGCAGGCTCTGTTCTTCCTTGTCAGGTCTGTGAGGGGGAGTAGCTATGGTACTATAACTGGGGATGAACTTTCTGTAGTACCCTGCTGTAAGAATGCCTTCACCTGCTTTTTGGTAACAGGTGCAGACCATGCCTGAATGGCTTCTACCTTAGCAGGTTCTGGCCTGATCTTACCACTCCCCACTCTATGTCCTAGGTAGGAGACCTCTGCCATACCCACCTGACATTTGCTCAGCTTAATGGTCAACCCTGCCCTCTGTTGTCTGCCCAGCACCTCCTGGACATGCTGAAGGTGCTCTGGCCAGGAATGGATGTAGATGGCAATATCATCTAGGTAAGCAAGGGCAAACCCTCCTGCTCCTGCTAGGATATGATTTACCAGCCTCTGGAAAGTTGCTGGGGCATTCTTCATCCCAAAGGGCATCTTTGTGAACTCATACAAGACAAAAGGAGTTACAAACACTGACTTTTCTCTAGCACTGGGAGTCAAGGGCACCTGCCAGTAACCCTTGGTAAGATCAATGGTTGTAAGATACTTAGCCCCACCCAGCTGCTCTAGGGCCTTATTTGTCCTAGGCATGGGGTAAGCATCTGACTCTGTGTGACTATTTAATTTCCTGTAGTTCACACAGAACCTGGTGCTGCCATCCTTTTTTGGCACCAGCACCACTGGGGAGGCCCAGGGACTGTTGGACTCTTGAATCACACCTAGTTCCAACATCTCCTGCACCCCCTCCCTCAGAGTCTGTTTGACTCTCTCAGGCACTCTATAAGGGGCCTGCCTAATAGGCATTTGGGGTCCTGTATCCACCTGGTGCTGCCCCAGGTGGGTGCATCCTGGTTTCACAGTGAACATGTCCCCAAATTCCTGCAACACTGCCCAGATTTCTTGAACCTGGGTAGGAGATAGCTGCTGGGAAATTGCTACCCCTTCAACTGAGGTGTGAGCCCGAGCCTCACTGAGGAGATCAGTCCCCAGAACTCCCTCAGACTCCTCCTGCAATCCACTGCAAATGCTCAGCACAATGGCCTCCCTATCATGGTAAGGTTTCATCATGTTAACATGGTACAATTTGTGCCCCTGCCTTCTGCCTAGCAGTTCCACCATGTAATTAACATCACTTACCTTTCTTACCATCTTGTAGGGTCCCTCCCAAGCTGCTTGCAGCTTGTTGTGTCTGACAGGAATGAGAACCATTACCTACTGCCCCACAGCATACTCTCTAGCTCGAGCATTCTTGTCATATCACACCTTTTTCTGTTGTTGGGCTTCTGCCAGGTTCTCCTGGTCCAAGCCCATGAGTTTCCTGAGCTTTGTCCTGAGGTTTAGGAAGTATGCCACAACAGACTCCTTGTGAGACTCGCACTCACCGTCCCACTCATCTCAAATTAAATCTAGAGGTCCCCTCACCCTATGCCCATACAACAACTCAAAGGGTGAAAAACCTGTGGATTCCTGGGGTACCTCTCTGTAAGCAAACAACAGATGGGGCAAATATTTGTCCCACTCCCTGTTAAACTGATCTGCAAATGCCTGTAGCATGGACTTGATTGTAGAGTGTAACCTCTCAACAAGCCATTAGTCTGGGGATGGTACCATGGCCCAGCAATCAAGGAGCCTCAATCCTCACCACTAACATCAGTGAGGGTCATCTTATATAGGAGGAAAGGATAACAAATACACACAGTAAAGGGCAATTTCCCTTACGAGCACACAGAGATTACAGTCAGTTTGGGGCTAGTCGTTCCCTCGCTGTCCAGGTCCCCAATAAGTCTCCCCACTAGCACAGCTATAGGGATCAGATCTCAGCCTAGTGGACAAGCTAAAACCTCCAGCACCCTCTCTGTACAACCAGTGCTTCGTGCCCCTACCCAGCTAGCTGACACACACACACACACACACACACACACACACACACACACACACACACACACACACACACACACACACACACACACACACACACACACACACACACACACACACACACACACACACACACACACACACACACACACACACACACACACACACACACACACACACACGTGTGCGCTTTGAGAAGAGTTTATATAACCACACAGACACTCCTGGGGAAGGCTGGCACAGGTTCTCCAGCTGTGCCCCCTTTTCCCAGACTATACTGTAGTACCAGCTGCCACCACCCACTAATATTTATCAGCTACTCAAAGGCCCTTAAAAGGGTGTCCAATTATTACTGTGCAATATTATTATTATCCAATTGGTAGCATAGCCCATGGCTAAAGCTATTGAAGTGGCTTTGTACAATTTTGCCAAAGGCATTTAAGACAACAAGCAAGTGGCTTACATTAATATTTACAAATGACAGAATTATCTATAAAATTCTATCTGGCTAGGCTGGCAGCCTTCACAGTGCTACCCCACTGGCTTCAACTATCCAATGTGCAGATGACACAACACTTATATGTGCCACTAATAACTTGCAACACCTCCATGATATAATCCAAATATCATTCTCAGATACTGAGCTATGGCTCTCTAACCATCAGTTCATACTCAACCCCAATAAACCAAAACTCATAATCTTCCAACCCACAAGATCCAACCCCGCCCCCCCCAACACTTTCTACATTACAGCTGGGAATAATACTAAAATGAATGCCGATTCACTAGGAGTAATAATAGATGATACCTAAGATTTAACCTACATATACCACAAACAATTAAGAAAGTTCACAAAAAATGGGTACTCTTTACAGAAATGAAAAGTATCTAACTAGCACCTCTAGGGTTGCCATTGCTAGAACCCATCTTCTATCAACACTTCTGTATGTTTCCCCAATTTTCACCTACCTTAAAAAGACAGATGTAATTAAACTTAAAGCATGCTACAATAAAATAGCTAAATTTGCAGCTGGCTGGCCACATCATACCTACCACTGTCACTCCTTGAAAAAAATTCTGCTGGTTAGAACTCTCACAACTTCTATCCTATAACCAATTAACCTTAGCACACAAACTAGTATAACAACCTGAAAAAAAACAGCCCCTCTAAATGTTCTCCAGCCTCATACCACAAATCAAAGTCTTTGGTCAATAAATAAATCTCTACTACAAGTGTCCAAATCCACTAATATGGCAGGGGATGCCCTATTTTCTCATCATGTAGTAGTAGTGTGGAATTTACTACCTCACAGCATCAGAACCAACACAAACAGGAACTGATTCAAAATGAGTCTTAAAAATTATCTTAATGACACCTGGCTTTGCTCCTGTACTACTCTAGGCTAACTAGTTTTAATAGTTTCTGGTCATATTTTTTTCATCTTCCCTGACCACCTCATGATCAATGCCCTCACTCATGTCTAGATAATCTCTAACCTCATCTTTTCCTATCCATTTCCCCCCCGACAAGCCCTTCCTCAGCTTACTTTGAGAAACCACAATATCTACGCTACAATAAGGAATTATACCAGATGACTGTATAATACAAATGTCAGTTATAATATCATAGAATGTAATTTCTGGTGGACTCTATGTCTTGTATATTTTTTGTATAATTTGTTGTATAAGTTTTGTTTAATTTCTTGTATAAGTTTTGTATAATTTCTTGTATAAGTCTTTGTATAATCTCTATATGTGGAGCTTTTCTCTATAGGCGTCCATTGAAAATGGGTGTTATCCCAGTAGGACTTTCCTGGTAAACAAATGTAAAATAAATAAATAAATAAATAAATAAAATCTCTCTTTCACTTTTATATTTGTGCATCTGAGTTTGCAGTTTTGAAACATGCCCATTTGGCTGTTGTGAAATCTCACATTCTTTTCTTGTAATATCCTTTGCACCATCTTCTACTTCTGAAGGGTACTCTAGAAGTGAGTAACTAAGGGTGGGGAGGGGAAGCTAAATTTAAGACATGCCAGCCTTAACAAAACTATCTGACTGCTTCAAAATCCAAACAGGGGCATAAAATATAAATATGTATGAAAACATTAAGTATGAATTCTTTGATAATTAGTGGAAATGCTGATCAATATGCTATTTGGCACCACACTTTAAAATAGAGATTAAACAAATGAAAATCATTTATCAATTCATTCTAACATAATGCTCAAAATGGAAGTAAAATATTTTAATGATGGCATAGAGGCTTGGACTTTTGACAAAAATGGCAGCCTGAAAGAAAACAAAGGAAAATCTAAAAATCTGATTCCTATAAATACAATATCAAGGAATGATCAACAGTGAAGCAGGGAAGAACCCACAAAAACCCTTATGATAGTATAAAAAAACTATTAAGAGGAATACATAGAGCATCCTTCAAATGTCATGTGAAATGGTAGAAAATAATTTATTTATTTATTTTACATTTGTTTATCAGGAAACTCCAACTGGGCAGAGCCCATTTTCAGCGGAGGTCAGGGGAGAAAAGCTCCACAAAAAGTGACAGTACATACAACATTAGTAACAGTAAATACAGCATGCCAAACAATATAAACAACATAAGTTGCAGTAGATACAACATCAGATATGGAACTTAACATTATTAACATAGAGCCTATGAGTACTAATTTACATTTGTAAAGGGAAAATAATTCTAAATTTATCGCACATTTAATAATAAAAAAAAAAAAAAAAAAAAAAAAAGAAAAGAATCATATGAGTGTACTTATGATAACAGGAGATCAGCCAGGAGTGTTGCTTGAGCAGAGCCAAGCGTCAGATAATTTTTGGTAGGTTTTGTAAATTGGTGTGTGCTGTCAGTGGTTCTAATACTATGGGGAAGGAGTTCCAGGTTTTTGAGATATAGGAAGAGTATAAGGAGTCTCCTGCAGTGTTGTTAGTTTTAGAGACTTGTAATAAAGATTTATTTGATGATCGTAGTGTTCAAGTGTTAAAGTACGGTTGTAGTAAGCTTTGGAGAGCTGGAGTTTTTTAAGGGTTATAGAGTAATTTATGGGCCATGATTAAATGGTTATATGCAAGAAGCTGAGGTAGTTCAAGGCAGGAGAGTTTTTTGAGGGCTAGACAGTGATGTGACCTGTGTAATGATCCAGTAGCAAATTTAGCTGTTTTGTTATAGCATGTATTCAGTTTAGCTAATGCAATGAGGTTGATAAAGATGGGTGAAGCATATAACTTCAAGTAGTTTGGTGGATGGTTCAGGTGTAATTATTGTGTTGCTATTTACTGTAATGTGGAACTATGTGGGGGGTGGAGATCTAGTGGTCTGGTAGGTTGAAAGATCATAAGATTTTAGGTGGTTCTGTAAAGGCCTGTTGTGTTTTGTCTTGAAGTTGGTGCATGGTAGGGGCTGCACATACTAATGTTGAATCATCTGCATATTGGATAATGGTGGCAAGTGAGGTGGCTGAGTTGAGGTTATTACTGAAAATACTGAAGAGAAGAGGGCCAAGTATGGATCCCTGTAGGACCCAAGGGTAATAGGGAGAAGTGTAGAGAGGTCACGTTGCCACTTAACTGCCTGCTGATGACCTATTAACTAACTGTGGAACCATGAGACACATGAATGGTGTATTTTTAGGTCTGAGAGAGCAGTTAGAAGTTTGTTGTGGGAGACTGTGTCAAAGGCTTTAGACATATCCAAGAAAACTGATGAGACTATGTTTCCTTAACTCCTGTATTGGTTTATGGTGTTGGCAAAGCTAAGTAGAGCTATGGGATGGTCTAAATCCATACTGGGAGATGGCAAGCAAGTTATTGGATGTGAGACATCTCATAAGTTGGGAATGCATACATTTCTCCAGGAGTTTTGAAAGTAGGGATAGGATAACTATAGGGAGATAATTATTTAGTTTAGTTGATTTACCACCTTTATGTAGGGGGATAAGAAATTTTCCAGATGATAGGGATGTTGTTTTCAGAAATTGAGTGGTTGATCATTATTTATATGGGATAAGATATAGCCTCAGCTGCAATTTGTAGGAACACTGGTAAGTTTTTGGCTGCAGTTATAGTTGGTTTAATTTTTTTAGGAGTCTTTCTATGGTTTTGTTGAGGATGGGTTGAAATAAAAGTAAGTATTATTATTGTTACTGAGATTGTTAATTGTTTGTAGGTTATTTGGGTTACCATTGGTTAGTGCAAGAATGCTTTCTGTAAAGTATTTTTTAAACTGTTCAGCAGTGGTTTCTGAGTTATTTGGTATGGTGGGGGACAGGGTTGTGGTTTGCCCTAGATTGAGTATGTTTTTGATTGTAGCCCAGAATTTTTGTGGGTTATTTTGATACTTAATTTGAATTTTAGTATGAGTTCTTTTTGTCTAGCTTGATTTGGTGTTTAACTTTGTTCCTGAGTTGTTGATAAGTTATATAATCGGGCAGAGTTTTGCTAGTATGTCAGGAGGTCTGGGCCTTGTCTCTTTGGTTAAGGATGTTTTTTTTCAGTAGTAAGCCAAAGGGCAGAATTTTCTTTGACACGAACTGTTCTAGGAGATGCCATACTGTTGAGTATACTGAGGAAAGTATTATTAAAATGCTCGACTGCTTTATTTGAGGGTAAAGCCTTCAGAGGACTCCAGTTACAATGTTTTAGAGTGTATATTAGTTCCTGTAGTTTAAAATGTTTCTTATTACAGATGTGATGATATATAGTGTACTTAGTAGGGTTAATATGTTGCCTGACTAGGTAGGTGGGTATGTGATCACTGATGTTGTCCAATAAACAGCCATCATTTTGATAATGGGAGGGTTTGTTTGTTAGGGCCTAGTGAAGAATGGAGTGCTTGTTAAATGTTTTTGTCTATTCTGGTAGGGAAGTGGATAATTTGTGAGAAGCCATAGAGATTAATGTGGTTGCTAGGGTTGTTAGAGTTACAGGTAAACCAGTCAGTCTTAAGCTCACCCACTATAATAGTTTCTTGGGTGATGTTATTAGAGATACATTGAAGGATGTCTTCAGTGGTAGAAATATTATTGTCTGGTGGGATATAAATGGCTACTATAGTTATGTGCTTGTTAGCAATAATTTGCAATTTGGCAAGAAGTAGGACAGTATTAGTACAGGTAGATATTTGTGTTTTAGGGATGTCACAGTTAGGCTGTTTTTGAAAAGTATAGCTACTCCACCTCCTATTTTGTCATTTCTGTCTGCTTGAGTTATATTATACCCTGATGGTATGATTTTGTTGTCTGAGATATGGGGTTTAAGCCAGGTCTCTGTTAGAATGGCTATTTCTAGGGAATAATGTATTGGGATAGCCTCTAGTTCATGAACTTTATTAACCAGACTTCTAACATTTAAGTTTAAAAATAATAAGTCAGTATTTTTGTGAGGTATGTTAAGCATATGTGGTGTTTGAGAATTGGATGAAGTAAGGCTGCTGGGTCCAGGATTTGAGTGTATGTCCCTACTTGTAAGCAGTTTTTTGTCAGTGTTTGCTATTGTTCTGATGTGACTACATATACATTTGTGGTATCTAAATGTGATATTGTTGAAGTTATTTTGGGTGGTGGTACTTTAGTATTATGTTGGCCTAGGATGGTGGTGTTGAAGATGCCAGGAGATATTTGAAAGTTTGTTGATTGTTTTAGTGTAGGAGAGTTAATAGTTACATTTTGGTTACTTTGGGGAAGGGTTAGGGGGTAGTGGTAGAATGTATAATGTGTGGCCAAGGAGAAAGAAGTATTAAGATGTGTTGGGTTAGCATGAAGATGTTTATAAAATATTTCAGATGTGGCATTTTTAATTGAGTGTGGGAAGCACTAAGTAGTAATAGTTTGATAAAGATGGGAGTATTAGTGAAAGAGAAGAGCCAGCTAATAAAAAGGAAGATGGGGTAAGAAAGGAAACAGAAAGTATTATAACAGTCATAAGGGGCAATACAGAGTATCTAAAAGGTTATAGGCTAGAAAAGAGTGTTGTAATTAGATGGGGTTGGACATAGGATAATGGATAAGTTTGTGAGAGTTTAGATTAGTAATTGGATGTGAGTGGTGGTTGGACCATGAAGTGAGTGGGAGGGGGTGGTTAGAGATAGATGTAATTGATGTTGGGGTGGGTGAGAATTGGGCTTAGGGTAGGGGAGCTGAGTGAGTCCAAGCAAAGTGAGAGTGAACGGAGCAGGTCTGACCTGGACCATCTGCAGCCATCTTCAAAAACAATCAGTGAGGTATTAAAACCAGTGAAAAAGCAAAAGGATATGTTACTTAAAAGTAGGGTTTTAAGACAGAGTGGGATGCCTTTAATAGTGAAACATAACTTAGATGGAGTGAGCACAGAAACAGAAATGTTTACTGCAAGACTGTTTGGTGACCGAGGATAGTCTATTGTGCAATAAGACAAATACTGCTGGTGACAAGAATAAAATTATCTGCAGATGCAGAACAAAGGGATTGACTGAAAGCCACTGCTAAAATTAATGGGATAGTTCACGTTTAATACAAATTGAAAATGTTTGTAACATTGTTTGTGAAGTGCAAGAGGATTAGAAACCAGCCAGTGAACCTTAAGAAAAGGTATGTTACTTTGCACAGTCACTCTACTTTATACTCTTTAATTAAGGCAAGTGCAGACATTATCTAAGTTTACCCTGAATTTATTAAAAGGGTATAATATTAAAGCTAGGGTTAGGTACAAATGAAGAGGAGAGGTAATGGTATGCTATTTTATAGATTTTATTTTTTTTCAAAAGAAAATAGACTGTGGTTTGGGGGGACACTTACTGGAGAGGGTTATGCAGCTGTTGCTTCCTGATGATGAACTGGCCAGTACAGTGGTTTGAATAAGGACCTATATAGAAGAATGTACTAACACATTCACTAACACTTGTTTAATTTAATGCAGTTAAGGCATTTTATTGTCTAGACACTTTGAAGTTAACACTATTAGTTTTAAGTCTCTTTAGTTACATGACATTGTCTGTGGGTGCCTAGTGCTTGAGTGAGGTATTTTTGAGATTTCCACTTCTTGTTATGGAGGGCGGAGACCTGCTTGATCTGAAAGGTGGCTTGGTTTACTGAAATAAAAATAAAGCAATGAAAGAGAGCAGTAGGTTAAAGCAGCACATGCTGTGAGACCAGTCACCAGCAATGGTAGTGCTATGACCAGTCACCAGTAATGGTAGTGCCATGACTAGTCACCAGCAATGGTAGTGCTATGGCCAGTCACCAGCAATGGTAGTGCTATGTCTAGTTACCAGCAATGGTAGTGCTATGAGTAGTCACCAGGAATGGTAGTGCTATGACCAGTCACCAGCAATGGTAGTGCTATGGCCAGTCACCAGCAATGGTAGTGCTATGGCCAGTCACCAGTAATGGTAGTGCTATGACTAGTCACTAGCAATGGTAGTGCTATGACCAGTCACCAGCAATGGTAGTGCTATGACTAGTTACCAGCAATGGTAGTGCTATGAGTAGTCACCAGGAATGGTAGTGCTATGACCAGTCACCAGTAATGGTAGTGCTATGACTACTCACCAGCAATGGTAGTGCTATGACCAGTCACCAGCAATGGTAGTGCTATGACCAGTCATCAGCAATGGTAGTGCTATGGCCAGTCACCAGTAACGGTAGTGCTATGACTAGTCACCAGCAATGGTAGTGCTATGACTAGTCACCAGCAATGGTAGTGCTATGGCCAGTCACCAGCAATGGTAGTGCTATGACTAGTAAGTAATAGCTCTGGTGAACATTAGGTTAAGGTAGCACGTGCTATGAGACCAGTCACCAGCAATGGTAGTGCTATGACTAGTTACCAGCAATGGTAGTGCTATGAGTAGTCACCAGGAATGGTAGTGCTATGACCAGTCACCAGCAATGGTAGTGCTATGGCCAGTCACCAGCAATGGTAGTGCTATGGCCAGTCACCAGTAATGGTAGTGCTATGACTAGTCACGAGCAATGGTAGTGCTATGACCAGTCACCAGCAATGGTAGTGCTATGACTAGTTACCAGCAATGGTAGTGTTATGAGTAGTCACCAGGAATGGTAGTGCTATGACCAGTCACCAGTAATGGTAGTGCTATGACTACTCACCAGCAATGGTAGTGCTATGACCAGTCACCAGCAATGGTAGTGCTATGACCAGTCATCAGCAATGGTAGTGCTATGGCCAGTCACCAGTAACGGTAGTGCTATGACTAGTCACCAGCAATGGTAGTGCTATGACTAGTCACCAGCAATGGTAGTGCTATGGCCAGTCACCAGTAACGGTAGTGCTATGACTAGCCACCAGCAATGGTAGTGCTATGACTAGTTACCAGCAATGATAGTGCTATGATAGTCACCAGGAATGGTAGTGCTATGACCAGTCACCAGTAATGGTAGTGCAATGACTACTCACCAGCAATGGTAATGCTATGACCAGTCACCAGCAATGGTAGTGCTATGACCAGTCACCAGCAATGGTAGTGCTATGACTAGTCACCAGCAATGGTAGTGCTATGACTAGTCACCAGCAATGGTAGTGCTATGACCAGTCACCAGCAATGGTAGTGCTATGACTAGTAAGTAATAGCTCTGGTGAACATTAGGTTAAGGTAGCACTTGCTGTGAGACCAGTCACCAGCAATGGTAGTGCCATGACTAGTCACCAGCAATGGTAGTGCTATGACCAGTCACCAGTAATGGTAGTGCTATGACTAGTCACCAGCAATGGTAGTGCTATGACCAGTCACCAGTAATGGTAGTGCTATGACTAGTCACCAGCAATGGTAGTGCTATGACCAGTCACCAGCAATGGTAGTGCTATGGCCAGTCACCAGTAATGATAGTGCTATGACTAGTCACCAGCAATGGTAGTGCTATGACTAGTCACCAACAATGGTTGTGCCATGACTAGTCACCAGCAATGGTAGTACTACCAGCAATGGTAGTGCTATGACCAGTCACCAGCAATGGTAGTGCTATGACTAGTTACCAGCAATGGTAGTGCTATGATAGTCACCAGGAATGGTAGTGCTATGACCAGTCACCAGTAATGGTAGTGCTATGACTACTCACCAGCAATGGTAGTGCTATGACCAGTCACCAGCAATGGTAGTGCTATGACCAGTCACCAGTAATGGTAGTGCTATGACTAGTCACCAGCAATGGTAGTGCTATGACTAGTCACCAGCAATGGTAGTGCTATGACCAGTCACCAGCAATGGTAGTGCTATGATTAGTAAGTAATAGCTCTGGTGAACATTAGGTTAAGGTAGCACTTGCTGTGAGACCAGTCACCAGCAATGGTAGTGCCATGACTAGTCACCAGCAATGGTAGTGCTATGACCAGTCACCAGTAATGGTAGTGCTATGACTAGTCACCAGCAATGGTAGTGCTATGACCAGTCACCAGTAATGGTAGTGCTATGACTAGTCACCAGCAATGGTAGTGCTATGACCAGTCACCAGCAATGGTAGTGTTATGACTAGTCACCAGTAATGGTAATGCTATGACCATTCACCAGCAATGGTAGTGCTATGACCAGTCAGCAGCAATGATAGTGCTATGACCAGTCACCAGCAATGGTAGTGCTATGGCCAGTCACCAGTAATGGTAGTGCTATGACTAGTCACCAGCAATGGTAGTGCTATGGCCAGTCACTAGTAATGGTAGTGCTATGACTAGTCACCAGTAATGGTAGTGCCATGACTAGTCACCAGCAATGGTAGTGCTATGACCAGTCACCAGCAATAGTAGTGCTATGACTAGTAAGTAATAGCTCTGGTAAAGCTGTAAGAGTGAAGGGAAGGGCATACAGTATCAAGATAGGTTATAGACTAGTAAAATAAGTTAAATGATGCATAGGAGAGCTACAGAAATGAAAGTCATGCATGCAACTGTGTCAATTAGGAAGACTTAAGCTGTATAAGATTGGTCTTGGTTTAACAGTACTCAATAGCAAAATCATCAGGTAATGGTTTCTGCTTCAGCATATAACATCATTATTTCTTGTGGCAACATACAAAAATACAGTGTAAATAACACATAAAGCACTTCTCTGCTACATATTCTCTACTATTCTCTACTAAAATATTGTTTTCCTACAGCAGCTAGATTATAAAATAAACTGACTAAACAGTACTTGCTGTGAGAAACAACGCCAAAGTTATAAAACCCCCAATAAAGACTAACTGGTTGCCTGCTTTGGGATAATAATGTTACTAGAACAGGAAATCCTGAATCCAAGAAACAAACTGCATGATCAGGAAAATAGGACCAGAAGACAATATCTTTGTTGGTTTAAAATAAATGGATTAATTCTGGATGACTGCTTGGAGGGCTACATCTATTAAATTACCCAAGCCCTCCTGATTGCATGGTCATAGCAATAAACAGATTGCATAAAAGAGGGCAGAAAAAAAAGCAACCAGGAAGTCACCTTTGGTATGTTCCATGAAAAATTTACTGCCATAAACCCAAAGTGGTGATCTTAAAAGTATCAAGAGGCAGAGCTAATATAAAGGATGGAGTTAGAGTTAATATTATCTCATGTTATTTCGGTTACTTACTAAAATGGAAAATCAAAATGATCTCAGATTATTCTGGTAACCTAATAAAAGGGGATAATCAGGGAAGTTAAAGGATAGCATTAGCTGTCATCTGGGGCTCAAACCAAAGGGAGGAAGGCATTCATAAATTCCAGAGAAGTACTTAACTTCATCAATAACATATCTTGGTGTTGCAGTTAGATAAGGGAGTACATACTGTGGAAACCTGGATGAGGCTTTGAAATATGTTGTGACTGGACATATTTTATTTAAAATAAAAGGCAATATCTTTGGTACATTCACTGAAGTTAAACAATAGCACTGAGATCTTTTTTTCACCTCCACAATAATCCCTACTCTCCTATTGCCATCCCCCCATAAGAAGTTCTGTTTTCTGAAAAAAAAATCTGAAACAGTAAAACAGAACCCCAAGAAAACTAAAAGGTCTCCAGATTGATTGATTTTTGGACAAAACAATCTTGGACCTGGTCCAAACCACTCCATTTTCCCTCGCTACACTTCGACTCACTCCACTCCTCTACCTTACCCCCAATTCCCACTCACTTCCACTACACTTACATTTAAACTAACCATAACATCACCCCCTCACCCTCTTCACCCAATCACTTAGCAAACCTCATTAACAAACACTTCACCTCCATTTAAGCTACACGTGACTGACATTTACTCTATATCTCATAGTTTATTAACTGACTCATCTCTCCATATCTAGCAAACTTCTACCTCCTTTCCAGAACAATCCCTACCATTTTCATTACTTCTCATTATCGTCTCTAAAAAGGGAATTTCCCTATCCAGTCCCTGTCTAACTAATCTGTCTTAAATTAACCCTCGTTCTTCTAACTAACAGCCCATCAATCAGTACCCAAAACAATACCAGCAACAAATCCATCACATTCATTACTAGCCTTGAAAAACATATGAATAGCTATTCTAATATATCTGCCAGCCTACTAAACTCAAATACCCTCCAATTTACAAAATGTAAACTTCTTCACTCCTCCAGTAACTGTAAAATAAACAATCTCTTAAAACTAAAACAAAACTAATACATTTTTACAATCAACTACTTCTTACACACCTCTGTTTTATCTCAGTGTGGTGATAGTCACCCAAACCTTGGACCTAATTCAGCCTCCCCTAGCTATTACACATCCTCTTCCAATACACTGCAACTGATCACTCTAAATCTACATAGCATGTGTAATCAGTTAATAGATCTCCAAGCATGGTCATCTCAGTACACTCCCAATATACTTGCAGTTACAGAGCCATGTCTAAAACCACATATTCAGGACCGCTTCCCCATGGCTACAATATAATAAGATGTGCTAGAGCCCACAAAAAAGCAGGAGGGATAGTTCTAATTTACCCCTGCTCTTACATAATAATACTCTACTCTAAGCCCATTCCTAAAATTCAATACCTCAGAAATTCTCATATCATTCCTAAAATGTAATAAAACCAAGCAAATTTATATAACAGTTATATAAATACCACCCAGCCACAACTACCCCATACTAGAAGATATTCTATCCTGGATGTCCCAAAACATTCCTAACAAAACTATCATCTTCGGGGATGTCAACATCAGTTGTCAAAACTTAACTTCAGACTACCCAACTAAGAGTGTACATCTTTCCGGTTTTACCCAACTTATCACATCCCACTACTAGAATTAAAAAAATAAATAAATAAGAGCGAAGTTCAATTCTAGGTTGGATCTTAGTCACAAACCGTACTAAATATCCTAACTCAGATACCCTCCCTGACACTTTAAGTGACCATCTACCTGCTTACAATTACAAGACTATCTCCCATTCTCCTAGAGCCCACAGTTATAAAACCTCCTGAAACTTAATTAAGTTTAATCAACAACTCTTCACTGAAATACTAAAATCCTTAAATTGGTCCATCCAAAAATCTTACTCCTAGATGAAACAGTGAACTATGTCCACAAATTATTTTTAGATACATTCAACAGCCTAGCTCCACTTTGTATGGAAAGAACCAGAGTCAATCATGCACCTTGGCTTACAAAGTCAGCTAAACTATTACAGATAAATAGGGACAAAGCTTGGAAGGAATGGCTGAAAAACAGATGTGATCCAACCCTACAAAATTACAGGCAGTTACATAAGCAAGCAAAGAAATTTATAGCCACTGACAAAAAAACATTATTTCTCACAGCAATTATCTGACCACAAAAAACAACCCCCAAAATTTTGGTCCACCATCTCATCATTGCATACTCCAGATGCCAAACAAAATCCAGCTCCATCACAGACAAATTCCCACCTCAAATAGCAGAAATATTTAATACACACTTTTTAGAAAACATTGCCAGTACAGTCAGTAATCCTAATAAACCACTCAGCACAAATTCCACAACTAATCCAAACCTGAATTCAGCACCTTCTAAAAACTCTTCCAAACCTATCAGTTTTATTCCACTCTCTCCACAAAGCACCAAAACTACACCCTTAAAACCAAACCTATCATTAAACCCTGTACCACTAGTTAGATATGACACCTACTACATAAAAGAAAACCCTGGTCTCTTTCTTCTAACAAACTCCTATCTGAATACTTAAAACTTGCAACTGACACTATTGTCTGTCCAGTTAGTATTCTCATAAATAGATCAGTCTCTGAATCCTATGTCCCTTCCCTCTCAAAAAATCAGTTATAACCCCTTTACATAAAGGAGGAAAATCTAATGACATAACTAACTATAATCCTATCTCCATTTTGTCTCCCCTCTTCAAAATTCTTGAAAAATGTGTACATAAACAAATACTTGACTACCTTAACAATAACTAGCTATTCACTGCAACCCAACACAGCTTCAGACCAGGACATAGTGCAACAACTGTTCTAATATCCTTTACTGATAAAATTAACAAAGCTGAAGACTCTGTCCAACTAACCTCATCGATATTTCTGGACCTATCAAAAGCATTTGACACTGTCTCACAACCAAAACTGTTACAGGCACTTTCTTCCCTCGGCCTAACTCAAACTTTTCAACAATGGTTCTCAAGCTACCTAACGCATGGACAAAAATGGCAAATTGCTCTCTCACAATATTGAACAAATAAAACAGGAGTCCCAAAATGGTCCATCTTTGGTTTTCTTCTTTTAAACATCTTTATAAATAACCTGCATACCACTTCCTGTCAAATCACCCTTATCCAATACGCTGATGATTCAACTCTTATTTACTCCTCCAATACTATTATCTATCTTAGGTAAATAACCCAATCTACTTTCTCATCCATTGAATCTTGGCTTAACAATGTACAACTTTTACAAAACTCTAACAAAGCAAATTACTTCTTTTCACACCAAAAATACAACCAACTGACTTTAAAATATGCCCTCTTAATAACACAGAAATAGAAGTGGTTCCATACTCCAAGCTGTTAGGGGTAACAATAGACAATAAACTTCACTTTGATCGCCATATACACAATAACATTAAAAAAACTCACCTTAAACTAAGAATGTTTTATCGGCATAAAAATTCTATGGACTCAGACACTAAAATAACATTAGCCTCTATGTACTTACTACCCTTCATACTACGCCCATATATTAACCAACCTTCAATTTTCTCTAAAAATAAGCTTATATTCTGTTACAATAGAATTGCTAAATTTGGACAAGACCTCCATTCTGTGAGCATCACTGTGCTGTTCTTACATCCCTTAACTGGCTTAAACTCCCCCAACAACTCAACTACCTACAACTGACAATAGCCCATAAAATTATCTATAACTCTGAAACCTGTCCTGCCATAAATTCCTTACTCCAAACATATATACCAACTCAAGTTCTATGCTCTGTGAGCAAACAACTTCTAACTCTTTATAAACCGAGCAAAACTGCCAGACAATCTTTATACTCTTACTCAGTTATCAAATTATGGAATGCACTGCTCCTTGACATTAGAACTACCTTAAACCTCGAAAAGTTCAAATTCAAACTAAAGGAACACCTAGCAAAGGCAAGCATTTGTCCCTGTTTAGACTCAAGCTAAAATCCCTCTCATTTCTGCACTTAACTCTTCCAGTCCACTGTTTCCTTTCTTTCTATCCCCTCCCCCTCCCCATCCATCCTCACTTTATCCTACCTATCCCTCCTCATCTTTTCTTTTCCTTTCACTCATAAATAACGCCAGTTATCTCTTATAAAATAGCACTAATCCTGCTCCATTTTTCTTTCTTTTCTTTTTCCTAACCTCTACCCTAATACAGCTCTATAACTTTACCTTCCTTTCTACCCTAACTCTTTCACTTTCTCCCTGCTAAAAATTACTATAAATCCTCAACTCAACTTTCAGGTAGTCAATTAAACTACTTATACTGTAACTTTTCACTCTTTTTTTTCCTACTAAAACTTTCCACTGTACAAAGCCTTAATGATCCTTTTGCACCTTTCTCAATACAAAGTCTTTCCATCAAATGTTGTTCCACCTTTATAAAAAATCATGTCTGTATGCAAATATGAAAATTACTGTATCTATGCAAAAATGTAACAACAAATAATTAACTATGCATCTCTAGCATTCATGCAAATATGTTTGCATATGGACCATATGTGGCCCAGTTATATGTTTATTCTGTACCTTCTTTTCATGTTACTATGCTAATGAAAATAATTTATGTATTATTTGCTTATATTTCATGAATACTGTTTGTCCCGTTATTGTAAAAAAAATATTTTTGTTTCATTCTCTGTATTTGGAGTATTTCTCCCCAGGCTTCCGCTGAAAATGGGTTTCCACCTCAGTCAGACTTTCCCAGTAACCAAATGTCAAATAAATAAATAAATAAATAAAATAAATAAAAAATGTTAAAGTATATGTATTTACAAAATTATGATTATGAATACACAGAAACTATGAAGATCATTGACTGTCTACAGGATTTTAATTTCATGAGTTTCGAACAGATGGACATGAGATGAGAGGTCTGTTAGCAGATTAGTATACAGTGGAATCATAGATAGATAAGGGAATGTGAAAAATCAAGGACAGATATGTATCCCATGAAGGGACAAAATCACAAAATTATTATAATGCATAAAGTACATATGAATGCAGACACTTGGAAATACAGGATACAGGAGAAATCAAAGCAATTGTCAAAGGAACTGAAAAAGAATTAGAAAGAGCTAAGAAAGGAGAAAGAAGCAAAAAAAAACAGCATAGAGGCAGCCCACAAAAGAACAGTTAGGCAGATTGACCAGAAGACTGAACATCACACAAATCTTCTGTAGAAAATAAAGGAATGAGTCATGGAGTTTTAACCACTGAGCAGGATAGTGCAAATCACATAGACAGTTTTGACTGGGAAAGATGCAGATGAAAGGTAAAGACAGCATTTTACTTTTAATTAAAAGTCTGCAAAGTCCTAATATGAGGAAAATATATCAGTCAAGCAAATGAAGGGCTTCATTTATGAGAGTTAAGGAGAGTCGAAGCTGGACTTTTATGATTACATTTTTTGCTGTGTCCTAGTTGAAGAGAGTTCTGAGAAAGGGAATGGCTGAGAGATGGGGTATAGACAACTAGGTAAACTTAAATGGAAAAAGAACATTGAACAGATGCCATGAAAGCAGTGAAATGCACATAAATAAAGATACATTCAAAGCAGAGCAAAATGCATGGGAATCAACGGTAACTATGAGAAGAAAAAATAAATGAAATGACCTCCTGTAATCTATGATATAAACTAAATGTGGAATAATAGATTGCTAATTGTATATACATATGCTTGCAAAGCTTACTTTCTGATTTTGGCTGTGTATACCATGTGTAAAGATATCAGATATTGCTATCTGTGCTAGCGTGACTGGCTGAAGTTTTGTAAATAATTGTAAATTACCATGTGTTACATATACCAGCATGACCAGCTATAATTTTGTAAATACGTTTATATCTTTTGATTATCTTTTGATTTATGCAAAATGTTTGAATGTCAAACAGTGTGCTGGCTGACCAAACATACATGTTTTATTTAAAGAGAATTCTAAATGTATGTTATGCCAGAGTCAGCTGACATAGATGTGATATAATTGTGTGCCAGAGCTGGGAGAATAGAATCTTCACTGTAGCTGTTTGTTTACTTTTCAAAGTCTGATATGAGAGAGTAGAATTCTCATAGAAGGCATCTTGTCACTTTTGAAAATCTGCTATAAAAAAGGTTCTGTGTCAGTTAAAGTTCAGTAATTGAGTAATTGTGTAGTAGTTCAGTTACCATTCAGTTTGTTTTCCAGAGCTGTTCAGCAGTAGTAGTCCAGTTGTTTCCAGAGTAGTTGTTCCATTCACTGAGGACAGACAATGGCCTGGAGTGTGGACATATTTTTTCATCTTACCTTGCAGAAGTAAGAGTATAATTTTGCCTTGCTAAAGTATTTAGTTTAGATAAGGACAGTTAATCTTCAGATAGTCAGGGAATAACAGCTAGATAGAGTTTTTTTTTTCTAAAATCAATGCGAGATCTATCCTACAGAATTATTTTCATATTTTCTGTGTGTGAAATTCTGTTATTTATTGGAATCAATTATTTATTATTTACTTGTTTTAAAATCCTTTTGTTTATTATTAAATGTTTTACTACCTCTTATTGTGGCTTGTTATTTAGTTAATATTTTTAATACCTTGAGAGTGTTTATGCTTATTGTAATAACTTCAGG
The DNA here is from genome assembly GCF_019279795.1 of Protopterus annectens. NCBI lineage: Eukaryota > Metazoa > Chordata > Ceratodontiformes > Protopteridae > Protopterus > Protopterus annectens. Next base: position 689,025,097 of record NC_056751.1, read on the forward strand.
GCCACTCCAAAAAGCCTTACTGCTTGGGATACATGCTACCATTTGTTTCAGTATCAAATTTTTGAAGGGTATTGTGGTATTTGACTGGTGGCAGATGTTACCTTGTAATCTGGGCAAAGAAACACAGCAGGTAAATCTGTGTCAGTCTTTCCCAAGAGTGTGTGCATGTGTGAATATCAGACATTTAAGAGTGAGTGTGCTAGATACCTAGAAGTGGGACATAGTGCTCTGAAGTGGTTATTGTGGAGACTCATTTGGGGACCTGGAATGAAGCATATAGTCTAGTCCCAAGTTTGGAATCTGTTCCTGGTGTGCTCTAGGGGAAATTGTGTATTTCTATCCCTGCTTTTAGTGGCACTCTCCTACCAGAGACAGTGGTGAGGACTGAGACTCTTTAGTTACTGCCCTGGGGGACAGGTGGCTCATCACATATCAATGGCAGTGGTGTGGGATTTTAATTGAGCTTTAGTAGCCTATGAGTAGTTGTCACTGAGGTGTGCACTCTCAACAGCCACAAGATAAACATACAGAGTTTCAGTGTCACGACAGTTTTATTCATTTTTGGTCAGTTTAGTCAAGGCAGCAGGCAAAGCTGTCAGCAGAGGATTATTGCAAGCTGACAAGGAACCAGTTGGTCAAGGTGTGTGAAACCAAAGGACTGGTTCATGCCAACCAGACAAAGGAAGCAATGATCTCAGCCTTAGTAGCAACTGCCAGATAGACCAGCATCTCGGCAGATATCCAGTTTGGTGTTGGGGATATGGAGCCTTCCGAGATAAGACAGATCACCTTTTCCTCAGAGGACTTAAAAATCTGTCTGGAGTTAAAAATACTCAAACTGGAAGCTGAAGAGAAGCAGCATCAGTATGAACTGCAACATTTGGAGGCTGAGGAGAGGAAGAAGCCGCATCAGCATGATAAGGACCTGGAAATCAAGGCTGAGGAGAGGGAGAAGCAGCATCAGCATTATAAGGACCTGGAAATCAAGGCTAAGGAGAGGGAGAAGCAGCATCAGCATGATAAGGACCTGGAAATTAAGGCTGAGGAGAAGGAGAAGCAGCATCAGCATGATAAGGACCTGAAAATCAAGGCTGAGGAGAGGAAGAAGCAGTATCAGCATGATAAGGACCTGGAAATCAAGGCTGAAGAGAAGGAGAAGCAGCATCAGCATGATAAGGACCTGGAAATCAAGGCTGAAGAGAGGAAGAAGCAGCATCAACATGATAAGGACCTGGAAATCAAGGCTGAGGAGAAGGAGAAGCAGCATCAGCATGATAAGGACCTGGAAATCAAGGCTGAGGAGAAGGAGAAGCAGCATCAGCATGATAAGGACCTGGAAATCAAGGCTGAGGTGAGGAAGAAGCAGTATCAGCATGATAAGGACCTGGAAATCAAACATTTGGAAATGGAATCAGCAGAGAGACTTCAGCAGTTGGAGATGGAAGAAAATGAGAAGGAGAGACAGCATAAAAAGGACTTTTAACCCTTCAACAGGGTCATGGAGGTAATGGGGAAGGGAATGACTAAAGCCCAAAAACCATAAAGGTCAGTAAACATTTTCCTCAGTACAGGGTATATAAGCAATATAATGCTGACTAACGGCTCTGGGTATGGTTCCTGAGCCCCTTACTTCATGGTAGAGCTGTTAATGCAATTACTAAGCTATCTGATATTGATTGTTTGAATTACAATAGTATAAAATAATGTTCACTTGATTGTTTCAAATTAACCCCTGAAATCTATAGAAACAAATTTTGTGAACATAGGCACAAGGTGGATGAAAGTGTATGTGATTACACTGCTGATTTAAGTACTTACTTTCACAGGTGGGTGTGTGGGTGTCAGGTCACCACTTTTGAAGGAATGGCAGACCTTCTGGTGAGGGAACAAGCTCTCACTACTTTGTCTGAGGACATGAGGATATGGATGGCAGACTTGAAAGTGCAACTCTGCAAATGAGTTGGGGAGAAAAGGGGATCTCTGCTTGGTAAGCATGGCACCAGTGCATAAGAACAGGATACCCAGTGCTGCACATGGACATAAGGGAGTCCATGGAGGGCAGCCTAAACCACTCCAACATAGAGTTCACCAGTAACAGGGGAAGCCACTAGTTCAAGCACATGGTCAGCATCAGGGATTAGCTGTTTCAAATGTAATCAGAGGGGCCATGTAGTATATAAATGTCTGCTGAAGCAAGGGGAGAAAGAAAAGTTGAGGGAGCCAGCAAGTGGGATGACAGAATGCCAGTGGTAAGTTGTTTGGAAACAACAGAGTACCAAACTATCACCAAAATTTGTATCCTATCTTAGTGGATGGAAGACAGGCCACTGCTAAGAGAGACACAGCTTCTGATATTACCATTGTGAGAACTGTAGTGGTTAAGGAGGAGTAGCACTTGCTTGGGCAGTCCACCAGACAGATCTTTGGGTGGGACCCCATTCCAAATACCTTTGGCTACCATTCATCTTGATTGGGAGAGTGGAAAAGGGAACAAGCAGGTAGGTGTGTTTGAGGATATCCCTTCAGATGTCTTAATAGGGAATGACTTTGATCATATAGTACCATGTATCCATGCAGTTACATAAAGCCAAGTTTGGAAACAAGCATATAGGTCTGGTAGCCTGGAGGAGACCCAGACAGATCCTATGCCTGAAGCTGGGACTGGTGATGTGGTTACTTCAGGGAGGGAGTGACCTTGTGGCAGTGAGCCTGAAGGTGAACCACAGCTGCTGGTAGGTACTGGTATTCCTATGGACATGGTGACTGCAAGGACAGAGGTGAATGGCAGTATCCAGGCTGACAGTCAGATCCTAATTTACAAGGCTTGAGAGACGTAGCTAAGGAAGCACCTGATGCTCAAGGAAAAAGGGAGTCTGTATTCTGGAAAAAGGGTTACTGTATAGAAAGGGATCCCTAAAGGAGGGCTAGAGGGTGAGGTAATACAGCAGTTGGTAGTGCCCAGAGCCTACCATCTGGCACCTCTAGCCATAGCCCATCACATTCCTTTTGCAGGTCATATGGGCATAAGGCATACTAAGAGATACATTATGCAGAACTTTTATTGGCCTGGGATTGCAAAGGATGTAACAGTGGACTGCAGGACCTATGGGTAGTATCAACAGGTAGGCAGGAGGCGGGGACATAAGTTGTACCATGTTAAGATGATGAAACCATATAATGATAGGGAGGCCCTGGTGCTGAATATTTGGGTTGGATGGCAGGAGGGGTCCGGGGGGATCTGATGATTGATCTTTTCAGTGAGGCTTGGAGTTACACTTTGGTGAGAGAGGTAGAAATATCTCAGTGTCTATCCCCTATTCAGGTTAAAGAAATACGAACAGTGTTACAGGAGTTTGGGGGCATGTTCACTGGGAAACCTGGGTGCATCCAAAAAAATATACACTTTATTCAGCTGCTCCTACTGTATTTGTGCCTCTTCCTACTTCATTTTGCTGCTTGTACTTAAAAGTATTCATCTTCATTTATTCTTCCACATTTATTATTACTTGTCAGTAGCATGATTAAATTGATGACAGTATTTTGCTGAATTGCTGCTTTATTTAACCTGTTTTTTTTGCTGCTGTGATTGCGATCTTATGCAATTTGGATTTCTGGTGCTTCTGTGTTTTGTAGCATAGGCTGGAGTCAGACTTCCTGAATCTAGACTGTTGTGTATCACTTGAGCACTGAAACCAGCTCTTCACTGAGATACTGAAGGATCTGAGGCATCCGTTGCTCCCAACTAACTTTAAGTGGTTACTTCAGGGAGGGAGTGACCTTGTGGCAGTGAGCCTGAAGGTGAACCACAGCTGCTGGTAGGTACTGGTATTCCTATGGACATGGTGACTGCAAGGACAGAGGTGAATGGCAGTATCCAGGCTGACAGTCAGATCCTAATTTACAAGGCTTGAGAGACGTAGCTAAGGAAGCACCTGATGCTCAAGGAAAAAGGGAGTCTGTATTCTGGAAAAAGGGTTACTGTATAGAAAGGGATCCCTAAAGGAGGGCTAGAGGGTGAGGTAATACAGCAGTTGGTAGTGCCCAGAGCCTACCATCTGGCACCTCTAGCCATAGCCCATCACATTCCTTTTGCAGGTCATATGGGCATAAGGCATACTAAGAGATACATTATGCAGAACTTTTATTGGCCTGGGATTGCAAAGGATGTAACAGTGGACTGCAGGACCTATGGGTAGTATCAACAGGTAGGCAGGAGGCGGGGACATAAGTTGTACCATGTTAAGATGATGAAACCATATAATGATAGGGAGGCCCTGGTGCTGAATATTTGGGTTGGATGGCAGGAGGGGTCCGGGGGGATCTGATGATTGATCTTTTCAGTGAGGCTTGGAGTTACACTTTGGTGAGAGAGGTAGAAATATCTCAGTGTCTATCCCCTATTCAGGTTAAAGAAATACGAACAGTGTTACAGGAGTTTGGGGGCATGTTCACTGGGAAACCTGGGTGCATCCAAAAAAATATACACTTTATTCAGCTGCTCCTACTGTATTTGTGCCTCTTCCTACTTCATTTTGCTGCTTGTACTTAAAAGTATTCATCTTCATTTATTCTTCCACATTTATTATTACTTGTCAGTAGCATGATTAAATTGATGACAGTATTTTGCTGAATTGCTGCTTTATTTAACCTGTTTTTTTTGCTGCTGTGATTGCGATCTTATGCAATTTGGATTTCTGGTGCTTCTGTGTTTTGTAGCATAGGCTGGAGTCAGACTTCCTGAATCTAGACTGTTGTGTATCACTTGAGCACTGAAACCAGCTCTTCACTGAGATACTGAAGGATCTGAGGCATCCGTTGCTCCCAACTAACTTTAAGTGCCTATTTTTTTTTCTTATATAGCACTTTTATTGTATTTCCATTCTACTGTCTGTTTGAATTGTCTGAACTGTTTTTTTTGCTGCATTTTACTGTATACTATATTAGTTCAGCTGTAGCATAGCCCATTTCTAGGTTTGCTGTTTCTGGGTCTGTTTTGTAACTTCTGAGCATCACATTCAAGCCATCTTTGTTGGAGAAGGTCCTTCTACACCCTTGTGGGAACAGAGTGCTGTCTTGGTCCTATCTAAATGAGGGTGACTGGACGACAGCTCAGAGAGAGAGTGTCCTTATTGGCTATTTTGAGTTAAAAGGGTTATTTCTTGTATTATTTAAGCCCTGCATTTGTGCTTGTTTGCATGTAGAGCACCATCTTGCACTGCCGCTTAGCTGTAGTTACTGCTGGTGGTTATAGATGCAAACGTTTACTTGTTAAATTGTCCCTTAGCATTTTGCTTGTGGTCCTCCAGAGCTTTTTTGCAGCCTTACTCTACCCCTAGCCAGCTTGGCCAACAAGGGCATCCTGAGGCAGTGTAGCAACTGCCTCATGTTCACTGACAACCTTCTACTCCTAGTCCACACAAACTCAATGTGAGAATGTCAACTATATTAAAAACCTTGAATCCATGCTCTCTCACACACCAGTCAGTATATATGACAATGAGTGGGTTGTCAGCATGCACACCTCACCTCCTACCCCACTCAAACCCATATCACACATATCTACGTATACGGATGTCCTCAACAGAAACATACCTAAACACCAGTGACATCCCAAACACAAGCACAAGCATGCTACACATAATACTTCCTCTGCAGAACACAACACATGACTGAGCTCTCAGAATACGTGTCTCAGGCAGATATGTCCTGAGCCTTAAGCAGCATTTTACCTATACCTAGGATGATGCATCAATAAAAAGAGAACAAGATTGAATTCAATAATTGGCTTAGTTTTAAGTGTCATTCTAAGAGGATCCAGCATCCATCAGCCTGGGATGACATGATCAACAGACCTTGATGCTTTGCCAGAGATGGCCTTCATCTGTCACTCCTGGGATTTTGGCTACTGGTTAAGGCTCTTGCCACCCCATGGTGCCTTTTTTTAGGTAGTCTCAAAGACAAAATTCCTGACGCAAAACCTCCATCTAAAAACAACCTCAAGGTTATGTTGCTGAACGCTAGGAGTCTTAGCATGAAATTGCACTAACTGGAAGTAGTCCTGACCTTGGAAGACATAGACATTTGTACAGTCATGGAGACATGGTTCAAGGCTGTAGAGAGCACCCCAGCCATACTGGGCTATACCTCCTTCCACACATTCAGACCGCAAACTGAAGGTGCAAAAACTAAAGGAGGTGGTATATCGATATTCATTAAAGATAAATACACCTACAGATTAGTTAAACAGTATGATTCCCTTGAGATACGTCAGGTGCAATTAACTGTTGGTAGGACACCTATTCAAGTCATTATCAGCTACAGGACCCCCTTCATGAATCAGAATACCCAATCTGCCTATTTAGATCTACTTGAGTTTATCAAGATGCATTTGAACACCATGGTTTTGTGAGACTTTAACTACCCATCCATTGACTGGGTAAGTTAGTTGTGCTCTAACTCATTTGCCCAAAGTTCTTTGACTTTGTTAACTCCAGTGCCTTGGACCAGATGGTTGACCCCCACTAGGGGTTCCAACATCCTGGATTTGGTGCTTACCAATATGAGAGACCACTGTAGTACCCCCCACTGTGAGGTTTTCCCTAGTGAGATCTGACCACAAATCAGTCTCATTCGAAGTAACTATCACACCAGCCCCCCCCCCCCCCACACACACACCAGCAGTAACTAAATTAAAAAACTTCTCCAAAGAAGATTATAACCTTTTACAGGATGGTATAAATAGTTTTAACGCATCTCCCTCCTCAGATGGAACTGGCAACTATGCCGAATTCTGCACCAATGCTTTATAGAAACACCTGTATAACGGCATTGACTTGGTCGTACCTGATAGGACCAAAACAAGCTCCTCAAGGAAGAGCAAACCTGCCTGGTGGAAAACTGCCATTAACAGGCTTTACAATAAGAGGAAGAAATTGCTGTGTAAGAGTAAGAGGGAGTGAACATTAAACTGGAAGCACTCCCTCTTCAGCGTAAACAAGCAAATAAGACATCTTGTGGAGTCCTCCAAAGCAAACTACAAATCTGAATAAGCTTCCTCAACTAAGGACAATCATTAGGCGTTCTTTAGTTACATCCATAACCTAAAGGAAAGGTCCAGATTTGTGCTGAACTGGTAGTTAATGATACCACATATACTGTGCCTGTGGACATAGCTAACCTGTTAGCTACAGGTTCTTTGAAAACTTCACTCCCCTGTCACCACCACACATACCTAATGACATACATTTCACCTGTCCCCTACCTTGTATCTCTAAAGAGCAGGTCATAAATGCCCTCTCTAAGGCCAAAAACACAGCATCTATGAGACCTGATAAAATCCCAGGTTACATCCTACATGGGTTCAAACAAGTATTAGCAACACCACTGGGTACACTTTTAATCATAGTCTAAGCATCAGATTTGTCCCAGCTGAATGGAAAATGGCCACCGTTATCCCCTTGCACAAAGGTGATGCCTCCACTGTCCCTGGGAACTATAGACTTGTTAGCTTGACTAGCCTTATCTGCAAGGTAATGGAGTGAATCATCATTGACCTTATCAACAATGATATAGGTAATCTCCAAACACTTGACCCTACTTAGTTTGGATTTGTCAAAGGGAGATCATGCCTGTTAAACCTGGTAGAATTTTTTGAGACAGTCACCAAGACCCTGAACAAGGGGAAATCTGTGCATACAGCCTACCTAGACATAGCCAATACTTTTGACACTATCTCCCACTTAGGCATCATTGACAAACTCACCCCACTAGGTATCAACCCTTAAATAATTTGATGGGATGCTAACTGGCTCACTAATAGAACCCATATACTCAAAATAGGGGAATCCACCTCCAACAGCACAGCTGTAACCAGTGGTGTTCCACAGGGATCGATCCTAGTTCCTCTACTGTTTGGAATCTATTTTTCTGAAGTACAAGCTAAAACTAAAGATCTGTGGCTGACAAAGTTTGCTGATGACTGCAAACTGGGAGCAGTCATAGACTCTCCAAAATGATGTCAACATCCTATATGAGGGTCTTACACAAACAAATGATTGGTGCCAATGTCATGGCCTTAAACTCAATGCAAAAAATGTATTAGCATCCCTTTCAGTAATTGCAATATTCCTGCTAACTACCATATCAATAGCAACACCCTAAGTACACACTTAGTGGTGAGACACCTGGGCTAACAGGTTAACAACAACCTTACCTTTAATCACCATGTTTCCACAGTGGTAAGAAGGGCATTCTGTATTGCTCATCTCATATGCAAGGGCATTGCATCCAGAAAAAAATAACCTGTCTGTAGTCTTCCCCCATCAGGCCAATAATTGAGTACAATGCCCCTTTTAGTATTTACCTTTCCAAGCACCTAAAGCAATTGGAGAGACCACAAAGGCTCCTCACAAGGAAAATTCAAGGTCTTCAACATCTGTCTTATGTGGATTGTCTGAAATCAGTGTCACTTTATTCTGTTTCATGCAGACTACTCAGAAGTGATCTATGCCTTGCATATTAGGTAATCTTTGACCCTGCCTTATTGGAAATGCTGCATATCTTCAAGTTAAATGGTAGATGAGTTACTTGCTGTAAAGGCCTTAACCTGGTATGTGACATAAATAGAACCTGGTGGAGGGAGAGATTTGTCTCCCAGAGGTTACCACACCTTTGGAATGGACTCCCACTTCATGTGAAACAGAGCACCTAATTGGCCCTCTTCAGATGAAATCTGGACGATTGGATAGGTAACCGTAAATTAACCCCCTTGGACAGGGGCAGTTGGTGCTCATCATGGAAATAAGGGTAGAACTTGGCTAGGCTTGTAAGGGCCCTAGGGCCATTAGCCTAGTAACTTCCTATGATCCTAGTACAACACCATGAAGATAAAGGACCCCAAAGGCCTAGTAAGCAAGCTCGTTATAGGGTGGCTGAGCAAGTCAAACAGACCTTGAAGGATGAGATAAAGGAGATGTTGGAGATGGGGGTAATCCAGGAGTCCAGTAATCCTTGGGCTTCCCCAGTAGTGTTGGTACTGAAGAAAGATGGTAGTGTAAGATTCTGCATAGACTACAGAAAGCTAAACAGTTATACAGAGTCAGACCCCATGCCAAGAACAGATAAAGCTTTAGAACAGCTGGGTGGGGCTAAGTATTTGACCACTTCTGATCTGGCCAAGGGATATTGGCAGGTGCTCTTGACTCCCATCACTAGAGAGAGGTCAGCTTTTCTAACAACGTTTGGATTATATGAGGTTTACTAGGATGCCCTTTGACATGAAGAGTGTCACAGCAACTTTCCAGAGGTTAGTAGACCATATTTTAGTAGGAGCAGGAGATTATGCTCTTGATTGTTTGGATGACTTTACCATTTACATTCATTCCTGGCAAGAGCACCTTCAACATGTAAGGGAGGTCTTAAGCAGATTAAAAAGGGCAGGATTAACCATTAAGCCTAGTAAGTGTCAGATGGGTATGGCAGAGGTTTCCTATCTAGGACATAGAGTAGGGAGTGGTAATATTAGATCAGAACCTGCCAAAGTAGAGGTTATTCAGACATGACCTGTCCCTGTTATCAAAAAGCAGTTGAGAACAATGCTAGGGACAGCAGGGTACTATAGAAATTGTGTGCCCAACTATAGTACAATAACTGCACCCTTTACTGACCTAACAAGGGAAAATAGGCCAGATAAGATAGTGTGGATCCCAGCCTATGAGTAGGCATTCCAAAGGCTTAAAGGGGCTTTGAGAAGACCCCCTGTATTAGCCAGTCCAGATTTCAGTAATGCCAGTGTAGATGAATTTTCAAGATAGGGTATAGGATGATGTGTTTCCAGGCAGCCCCATTTTTCTCAAGTGATGATTTTCCATGGTCACTTGAAAATCTGGCTTGAGTCTTCAAAGGAGGGAGAAATGTGTCAATATCAGATATTATCTGTGCTAGTATGACTGTTTGAAGTTTTGAAAATATTTGTAAATAATTGTAAATTACCCTGTGTTACATATGCCAGCATGACTAGCTATAAATAAGTTTGTCTTTTGATTATCATTCTGATTTATGCAAAATGTTTGAATGTGAATCAGTGTTCTTCTGACTGACCAAATGAACATGTTTTATTTAAAGAGAATTCTGAATGTATGTTATGCAAGAGTCAGCTGGCCTAGATGTGATGTTATTGTGTGCGAGAGCTGGGAGAATAGAATCTACAATACAGCTGTTTGTTTACTTTTCAAAGTCTGATATGCGAGAGTAGAATTCTCATAGCATCTTCCTGTTACTTTTATAAATCTGTAATAAAAGCATATTTTGTGTCAGTTTAAGTTCAGTAATTGAGTAATTGAATAATTGTGTAGTAGTTCAGTTATCATTCAGTTTGTTTTCCAAAACTGTTCAGTAGTAGTAGTCCAATTGTTTCCAGAGTAGTTGTTCCAGTCGCCAAGGACAGACAACAGCCTGGAGTGTGGACATAATTTCTCATGTTACCTTGCAGAAGTAAGAGTATAATCTTGCCTTGCTAAAGTATTTAGATTAGATAGGGACAGTTAATCTTTAGATAGTCAGGGAACTATAGCTAGATATAGTTTTTTCTAAAACTGATGTGAGATCTATCCTGCAGTATCATTTTCATATTTCCTGTGCGTGAAACTGTTTTTTATTGGAATCAGTTATTCAGTATTTATATGCCTTAAATCCTTTTATTTATTATTAAATGTTTTACTAACTCTGATTGTGGCTGGTTATTTAGTTAATATTTTTAATACCTTGAGAGTTTTTATGCTTATTGTGATAACCACTCTGAAAGGCCTTACTGCTTGGGATACATGGTACCATTTGTTTCAATATCTATAAAATATAATTGAACACCCCTTTTGAAGGGTATTGTGTTACTTGACTGGTGGCAGACATTGCCTTGTAATTTAGGCAAAGAAACATAGCAGGTAAATCTGTGTCAGTCTTTCCCAAGAGTATGTGTATGTGTGAATATCAGACATTTAAGAGTGATTGTGTCAGATACCTAAAACTAAACACAGTGCATTGGTTAGTGTGGAGACTCATTTTGGGAGCTGGAGCGAAGCATATAGTCCAGTCCCAGGTTTGCAATATGTTCCCAGTGTACTCATAGGGGAACCTGTGTATTTCTATCCCTGGTTCTAGTGACACTCTCCTACTGGGGACAGTGGTGAGGACTGAGACTCCTTAGTTACTGCTCCAGTGGAAAAGGGCCTCATCACATCACGATCACTTTTTATTACTTTTATTCTATGACATGTTTCTATCACTGCTTGTTCATTAGTGTAATGAGGGAAGGGAAGACAGGGAAAACAAAAATGTCTTAATGAAGAACATAGTGTAACTAGACAAGAAAATGAGACCACATAAGAATAAAGAGAGAAACTGAATGCAATGTTACTGAATAAACAGACAGAATGAAAACAGGAAGAAAAAAGGAAGAGAGGTAATGCCCTTGTGGCCACCAGAAGAGAAAAGGTGAATTAACAAAAGAGACAAAGGATCCACAAACTGTAATAAATCAAAGAGTGGAAAGTGGAGAGAATGATTGTCAGAAATACACATAAGGTATTACCAAAGGAAAAAGCAGAATAATATGATGTTTATGCATATGCAAATGAGCTAAGAAGACAGTGGAAGAGAAGAGCAAGCAGAAAAAAAACAGCAGAGGGAGAAGTCCGAATCATGCACAATAAATGGATTGCTTGCAGAGTTAGTCTCAGAGGTGGCAATATGTGTGGATGCTGAAGAGGATACAGCATGTGTTCAAGAATGAGAAGGGAAAAAGGTAGACCCCTTTAGTTTAGGATGAGGGGAGAGATGAGTGTAATGGTAAAATGAAGCAGAATGGGAAAAGGGGATCGAGGCCATCACATGGAACGTGGGAAGCATATCTAACCCTATGAGAAGGTCAAGAATAAATGCAGAAAAGAGAGTACAGAAATTAAAAAGCTAAAATAAAGAAATTAGGGAAACTGAGCTTCCTTGAAAAAGACCATATGGGGCAGAAGCAGTATACTTTGGAAAGGATTACATGTTTATACCAAAAAAGTAGAAATAATGAAGTGGAGATAAGGATCAGTTGGACAAGAAGAATAAACCAAAACAAGTGGAAATGGGATATATGTACTCTGAACAATAATAACAAGGCTAGGCTTACATAGGCCCTTGGGCCGATAGCCTAGTACCTACCTATGAACCTATGAACCTATAAGGGTGCTTTCACTAGTTTCTTTGAAAAAACAGGAGCATGAAAGACAGTAAAGGTGGAAGGAGGCCACATGGGACTTTAATATAATTCTACATGAAAGGATAGGTAGGAAATTTAGAGACAGAGATAGAACAGACACAACAGGCAATAACTAATAAGGGAAGCTGAGCCTAGTGTGATGCATGGAGAGAAAAAAACACAAAAATGAACATCAGCATGAGTCTAATTTCCATTTGTCTGCATGGTTCTCAGATCTGCACACAATACTCCAGCAGTTTTTTTTTCTAAATGCTCCCCTCCCCATACCTGCAGTATGGAAATGAGTGACTTCAGAAGGGGCTATGATTGTGGAAGCCACGAGGGAACAAATCCAGTATGATATGTAATCATTATAATTTTACATATTAATATGTCTCAATCACTTAAAATTCTGTCACATTTTTCAAACTAATATAATAATGCTTCTACATATATATTTTGTCTTTATCCTTGCTTTACTCATTGATTTACTATCTTATGAAAATGCATCCGTTGTTCTTTTTCTTTACTGATTTCTCTGTAAAGTACATAGTCTCATCTTTACCAGGCACTGATTCAATTCTCCCATATTTTAGAATATTTCTAGTCTCCTCTATGAAGTCCCAAATGAGAGCTAATACTACCCTTTCATTTGTATGATTCTAACAGTGCCTTAGCAGAGGTTGTGTGTATATATAGTGCTCTAATTAGGATGTCATGTTAGTTAAATGACTTACCCAGGCTCAAACTCTGTTCCTTGACTACGGGACATAACAGCCTTCATCCTATACACCAACTACCAGAGTGGTCACTTTGTCATCAGAGTGGATTGAAATGTGCTGAAATGAGTAATTTTGCCTTTCATTGGTTCATACATTTTTTCACAGATTAATGGAAAAAAAGTCTTTAAAACTACAGGGGTTCATTTTTAATGAATATGAGATTCAGTGCATTTTCAAGGAATGTGAGCTTCAAGGGAAGAGAAATTTACTGTTGTTCGTGCTATGTTTGTTTTCAGTGCACAACTATTTTGTTTAGCATATAGCCATTAGTGTTTGTGCTACAGAACTTGAAAAAAGTGTTTGTAACACAATAAGTAGATTACTTGCCTTTGATGCAGAAGACTGTGTGTTTTACTCTCGATCCATCTAGGTGGGTTGCTGATACTGTGGTACACTTTAATGGCGGGTGCACTTCTGAGTGTATTGTCCTTTGGATGAGATGTTAAACTGAAGCCATGTCTATCTGTTTTAATGGTAGTTGCTTTGCGATCTTTTACATTCGTCTAAGCTATTGAAAGTAGAGGGCAGTTCCCCAATGCTCTGGCCAAATTTCCCCTTCCAGTATAAATATCACCAAAGGTCTTCTATGAAAAGACGCTATTAGCCAAGTGTGACTAACCTGGTCAACAAAGGATATTTCAATTATATTTCAATTAAAAGTTTGAAATTAAATCCATATCTCTGCCTTAATTTCAAACGTTAAGAAGAAAACAGTATGCACACTGTCAGTTTTGAGCAGTGCTTATGGTAACTGCGGGTAGAGAGACAAGTAATGGGATACCAGAATGGCTGCGGGTGGTGGTGGGGTTCTGGTCCACTCCCCTGCCTAGGACTCCATTTGACCATGATCTGGCTCTGCTCCTACCTACCTAGTTGCACAATCTAGGGAGCACTGTATTAGTTGCAAGCATCAAAGGAGAAGTCTGACTGTCAAGGAGTCATTGAGAAGCAGAGAGAATGTTTCTGTTAAAAGTGGGTTAAGGGAGCAGTGTGCAAAGTGAATTGAATCTTCCTCAGGATAAATGGATACAGCAACCAAACCTCCTACTGATCTAGTTACACAGTCTAGAAAAGACAGTACTATTTGCATGTGCCACATAAGAAATCTGAGCATTAAGGAGACAGAGTGCACTGTTGGCAGGATGCCTTCATCAGTGTGTTGCAGAGAGGATGTTTCTGAAAAGTGTGATAAGGCAGCGATGTGCAAGGTTAAATGAATTCTCCTCATAGAAAGTGGATACAGCACCAAGTGTTACAGCATGCACACACTTCCCACATTGAGCATCAAACTTTCTACCTATATAATTCACAATCTATAGTGCACAGTACTATTTGCAAGTGCCACAAAAGAAGTCTGACTCCTTAGGGGAAAGTGTGCATTTTTGGCAGGATGACTTCATGAGTAAATTGTAGAGAGAATGCTTCTGTTAAAACTGTGATGAGATAGCTTTGTACAAGGTTGAATACATTTGCCTCATGGAAAGTTGAATATTACACACACACACACACACACACACACACACACACACACACACACACACACACACACACACACACGATCTCCATACGTCAAACAGTCCACCCTCACACAATTACTGAGGGCTAAACCTTCTATCTAGTTGCACAATCCAGAGAGCACAGTACTAATCAGAAGTGCCACAAAAAAGTGTGAATTTAAGGATGTGAAAAAGCACGTGCACATTGTTGAAAATCCAATCTTTGGAACAGATAGTACTGCATACCTCTCAACCTGGAAACATCAAAAATCTGGACAAAGGCCCATGAAAAATAGGTGCAAATATGTATGTTGATTAGCATAACATTTCCTACATAATTATGTAACCCCCATCCACTCCAATGGAATTGTGGGATACCAACTTTTAAACGCAAACTGAAAAACAGACAAAATATTACATACAAAACAAACAGAACAATAGTGTTTTATTTATATTAACATTTGAACTTGTATCATCAAACTTTGAACTTGTGAAAAACTAAAATTCAGTTTTCTTCTATGAAATAAAATTAACTGCTTCTACACTAAATTGCTACCTTCAGAGTTCTGCTGTCATTAACTGACTGACAGTATTCTGAAAGCCATGAATAAAGGAGAGTCAACAGAATCATTTTCATAAAAGTACTCCAAAACATTTGATTCAGCAAATTAAATATTACTTCTTTGTGAATACAAAGTCTTTGAGTGGGTTAACTCTCAACCAAGCTAGTTCAACAACTATCTGTTCTGAAGAACAGAGCATTCCTTCTTTGAGGGGAGATGAGACAATTGCAAACATACTGACAGTGACCAAACCAATATGAAGCATGATAGGCCAATTTATGCACCTATAGCAAAACACAAGACTTGAGCAAACTCCCCTCACCCTTTTGGTTTATCCCACACTGCTACTGGTGTATACAGATTTACAACATGTTTCGATTTCCAGGCAACACTGCCTGCCTCATACTTCACATTCTGTGTCATGAAAACAGCTGCAGCCTCACTTTTGAGAGCTTAACCACAACCAAGAAAATATTAAGGAATGCATATTGACTACACTATAACTATAAACTAGTCACTGCTATTTCACTGGTGTGCGTGTGTGTGTGTGTGTGTGTGTGTGTGTGTGTGTGCGCGCGTGGGGGGGGGGTTTATAGCAATTATTTTTTAGTGGATAGTGCTGAAAAGACAAAAATGATATTCCTAATTTTTTATTTATTTATTTACTTATTTATTTATTTTACATTTGTTGACCGGGGTAGTCCAACTGGATACATGCCCATTTTCAGTGGAGGCCCGGGGAGAATAGCTCCAAACATACAGACAAAAACATACATGCATGCTAAGAGTATTACAAAGTCAGAAAGGTTTGTCATTCAAGAAGAATGCACAATTTTAACAGGGGAGAAAAGCTCCAATTGTGCAGATAAAAAACATACATACATGCCAAGCAAATATTACAAAGTAAGTAAGGTGTGTCCCACTAGAGGGATTCACAATTTTAACAGTGTGCAGTAGAATATAAAAAATATTAAACAGGTGGATTACAGCAACAATTATTTACAAAGTAATGTACAGAACAAGAATGTCACTGCAAGCATTTGTGGGCAAAAAGCTAATACAGTACTGTTAGGGAGTTGTTATGGACCATAGAATCATTTATGATAGATGCTTTCTTGTGCACTGCTGGCTGCTGCTAATGAAATTCTTTGCTGTTGGCTTGCACACACAAAAAGTCCATGATTCACACATACCATGCTGATTATTAACCTATTATAGAATTAACTGCTGATTTTACGTGGTATGTGGTGCTCCTGGCAAGGTATTAAGCAGGTTTATTTATGCTGTACATCTCCAATAAACTGCACTAGCAAGCATTTATTCACTGCTAAGTTTAGTATTCATTCACATAAAAAAGAACAACTAACCTACACACACACACACACACACACACACACGCACACGCACGCACACACACACACACACACACACACACACACACACACACACACACACACACACACACACACACACACACACACACACACACACACACACACACACACACACACACACACTGCTTCCTAAGTTATTCCTTTCTTGTTTACCTGACTTATCTCTGGGACACCCTTCTTGAAATAGCAATTCCCATTAACCTGGAGTGATCTAATGTCTCCAACGGAAAGCCTACTAATGCATGAGTGGATCATGGACTGCACCGGATGACAAATCAATAAAAGGCTGTGGTTACTTATGGAACTATGACCGCTGTGCCACACAAGGATCTTTTTGGGAGCCGAGAAGGTATTTCCACAGAAGCAGCATCAGCATTCATGCCTCTTACTCTAGGACTGCTACTATGTACCATCAGCTAGCACTGGCAGTTCAGCCATTTGTTTTGTTTTGCTTGTGGCGTTAGCTCATGAACCAACATGCTCATTTCCCCGCATCCTTCCTGGTGCACCCACCTGTCATGATATCCCACCTCAATGTTGATTGCTTATATTAACACAGTCCATTTCTTGTCATGCAATTTTCAAGATATTAGCATTATCTGGTTATTATCACCTAACCATCCAGAACTCTTTTGAAAATATTCAAGATCATTTTCTGAATGACTGCACACCAAAATGACAAGAACAACTAATGCAGGAAGTACATAAGCCCAAAATCATATTCATCAGCATATCGCTGGGATTCAATTTCACAAATCTCTAAGCTGTCCGGATTAAAGGGATGTCGCTGATTTTTCACTCAAAAAATTGCCCTGTCTTATTAAACTGACACTATTTAAGCTTAATAAGATGGTGGATTACAGGTAGCAAAATAAATGAAATGTGAGCGGACCAGCAGTTCATAGATTGAGCGGCAGTGGAGTTTTTATGGTAACAAGTTGCTAGCCCGGCCCCCAACCTTCACAGAAGGCACACACACACACACACACACACACACACACACACACACACACACACACACACACACACACACACACACACACACACCTGCATGTCTTTAAAACTCACTCAGCTGCATTTTGCAAGCAGGACAACAGATGAGAATCAAACCAAAGAGCCACTGCACCAACACAGCCTGGATCGCAGGCAGCAAATAATGATAATTAAATGTAGTTATGGCCTATGCCACTTCAAAAATACACACCACTTCACATATTATTACTCTGTTTGCTTTCTAAGTCAGAAATAATGTATTTTTTAGACCAACATGTAACGGATTTGAGACCTTTGCTCTGATTACTTCCATCTTTCTTTACCTCTGACTGCACTTGCAGATGTGAGGGGCTAACACTTCAGCATACAGTGCAGATGGCCATCTATTTATTTAATTTGCCTCTAACTATTTAAACTGATACACTACTGACAGAATATTTTGACAGCTTATTTCATCCACCACATGGTTTGTGATTTAGGTGTCTGCTAAGATCACAGATTTTACTTAAATCTTCAGTAAATCTGAAGAAAATGAGTAATAATGTCAGAACTGCACATCAAAATTAGGACATTTGAAATATAAGCAAAACAAGAAAAATTACTTTGACTTTTCGGTATTAATCTCCAAAGCAAAGAACACACACAAAAACACACACACACTTGCTCACAATTACTTATGAAAAAAGAGGTTGTTAAATAACTAAAATATGTTTGTTTATTCTGGTCAAGAGCCAGTTTTACTCAGGAGAAAAATATATATATATGGCAATGATTCTTAAAGACACTTAAGACTGCAAATATTAACTGTAGTGCTATGTGCCAAGAACGTGCTGTTAATGAAATTAGGTTAAGTTTTAATTATTGCATAAAAAGTTGCATAAAAGGTATAATTTTAGTTGAAGTCTGAATAAGTTAGTGTTTTAAAAATTTTACATCTTACTAGTTTTAACTTTGAGTGAAACACATGGGAGCACATTTAGCTTCCTTTTTGATAAAGTTTGAACAGTACAACCATACGTGCAGTGCATTTTATTTTAGTGATAACTCCTGCTTGTGTCTCCAGGTTAGAAAAATGTCATTAAAGTACTTTTATACAAGCTGCACTATCTGCGTGCTATGACAAGTCATGCATATCAATCCACCAAGTCCTCGGAAAAATACTAACAAAACTAGTCTTCTACCAAGTCACACAATACCCTCAAACATATAAAATGCAGCATTAAACTTTTTTTTTTTAGTTTAAGCCCACTAAGTCACTCTGGTAGCAAGCAATATGTGATGACATCAGTATGCAAATAAAACAAAGAAAATCCGGATTTGAAGGGGCCAATTGGGAATTCATGTCACCCTATTATTTTACCCCCCAAAACTTGAAATACCGAGGAATTCAGTATGGTTGAGAGGTATGTGGTAATGTGCATCTCAGATTTTGGAACAAGTACATATGTGTGCACAGGACAAGGTAGAAAAGGTTGTGATTGTCCCTGTAATTGCATACTTCTTTATTAAGATATATATCATGTCCTTTATGTACAGTGCATTACTATGAGGGACATGTACCTGTTTCAGAGTATGGTATGCCAAAGAAATTCACAGCTGTAAATTAGTGGATTATCAATCAAAGTTTCCTGCCACTTCATTTGGGCATGAGTGCACACTTCATTCTGGGATGATTGCACACATTTGTGTTGTCTCATACTTGCACAATGTGCATTTACAAAACAAACAGACAACTCCTACATAGGACAGAGCACTACAGAATAAAAAAGATGGAGTATGTGTGACTAGGTTAACCAACATTGTAACAAAGATGGAGTATGTGTGAATAGGTTAACCAACATTGTAACAAAGACTGTGTATTTGTGAATAGGTTAACCAACACTGTAACATATTTGCAAATGTAACCGTTGGAGAGCAGACATACATTAACCAACTGAATTAATTGAGCCAACAATTGGGAATTCGTGGCACCCTATTATTTTACCCCCCAAAACATGAAATACCAAGGAATTCGGTATGGTTGAGAGGTATGTGGTACTGTGCATCTCAGATTTTGGAACAAGTACATATGTGTGCACAGGACAAGGTAGAAAAGGTTGTGATTGTCCCTGTAATTGCATACTTCTCTATTAAGATATATATCATGTCCTTTATGTACAGTGCATTACTATGAAGGACATGTACCTGTTTCAGAGTATGGTATGCCAAATAAATTTACAGTTGTAAATCAGTAGATTATCAATCAAAGTTTCCTGCCACTTCATTTGGGCATGAGTGCACACTTAATTCTGGGATGATTGCACACATTTGTGTTGTCTCATACTTGCACAATGTGCATTTACAAAACAAACAGACAACTCCTACATAGGACAGAGCACTACAGAATAAAAAAGATGGAGTATGTGTGACTAGGTTAACCAACATTGCAACAAAGATGGAGTATGTGTGAATAGGTTAACCAACATTGTAACAAAGATGGAGTATTTGTGAATAGGTTAACCAACATTGTAACACATTTGCAAATGTAACTGTTGGAGAGCGGGCATACATTAACCAACTGAATTAATTGAATCAACATCACTCTGAAATCAAGATATCATGTTGACAAAATTAATACAGACATGCAAACATTATGTAACCTAACCAATAATTATTTGATTTTCATTTTATTTATTTTACTCTCTACCAGAAATGCAGCATTGCCAAGCTGAATTACACTGCAGATGGCAAAGTGTTAGGGCATACGTAATCATATCTTGAAGTGTTGAACTTGGAATTAGCAGTGCTCTTTGTTGCTCTGTGACAACTTTCTGTCAAAGATCTGTATAAGACAGGCTTCACAATAGGGATCAGGTACATTAATATAATAGCAGGGTAATTATCTATTAAGGAAACATGTAGCCAACATTTACAGCAAAGGGACTCCTACAAAATATTCTAAAATATTTCTTCATCCATCTGGATTCAAACTTTTAGAGCTTTCCAAAAAAACATTAATACTTGAGTATTATCTAAGCACACCACACAGGAAATCAGGGGTTCGAAAGGAGAGATGGGGTCCAAATGGAGAGATGGTGTCTGAATGGAGAGATGGTGTCTGAATGGAGAGATGGTGTCCAAATGGAGAGATGGTGTCTGAATGGAGAGATGGTGGCTGAATGGAGAGATGGTGTCCAAATGGAGAGATGGTGTCTGAATGGAGAGATGGTGTCTGAATGGAGAGATGGTGTCCAAATGGAGAGATGGTGTCTGAATGGAGAGATGGTGTCTGAATGGAGAGATGGTGTCTGAATGGAGAGATGATAAGTCAGCAAGTAAAGGAGAGTAGTATTGCTGAAAAAGAATTCATCCTTTTGGCTTGGTGAGTACCTTCACAAAGTCAACCTTGTTTTCATAAAATCTCACCAAGACAGCACTGATATATAGACTGTATTTATATAGCATATATCATGGACAGAAGTAGGTTAAAAATGAAAAAAGATAGCTGGGTGCACAAGACCCAGGATAAAAAAATGCCCAGTCTTTGTAGGTACACTGGTGCCAGGACTAGAAAAGATAACTGAAAAATCCTCAAAATACGGAAATATTCCTACAATGGGGCAAAGCCCAGGGGGAGGATGGCCCCCTGTTGTAGGAGAAAGTAGTAGTCCATAAAAATCACAAAAATGGATAGGCCAAGGAAGATCCATAAGGATGATAAAGTGGACTATTGAGGATAAGTAAGAAATTATGTATTGTTACTATTAAGCAAAAAGCCCAGAATTTCCAAACACAAGATACACAAAATGATTAAGAGAGAAATTAGAGGAAAGGAAAATACTTCCACAAGAAAAACTGTCAGAAACTTCAAATAAAAAATTGTGTTCATTAATACAGATTTGTGAAAAACAGTATATAAATCAAAAAAACGTTGATCTGTTTGGAAAACGAAGCATCTGAGGAAGTGCAAAAACATAATTAACAAAATTTAGAGATTTTTGAAAAGTATAAAAAAGAAATATGGACATGGGAAAGAAAGAGAGATTTGATATGGTGCAATATTTATGCAAAGGAGAAAGCTAAATGAATCAATATAAAGACAGCAGCCCCAAATATATTTGAAGAGAAATATAGGCAAAGGCATCCAGATATGGAGAATTCCACAATAAAAAATAGTATCACAAAGAGGGAATGTAGAAAGGATTAGTAAAGTAGAAGTTACAATAGAAGTTGAAGTTATGGCGTGCCTGCGTAGTGAAGGATTTGGTGTAGAAGGTCTAACACAGGTTACATCACAGCATGATGGAGTGAGTCGCCAAAGTAAGGAGAAGCAGAAAGATCTTGAGACATCTGAAGAAGAAATATGGACGTGAGAAAGGAAAAGAGATTTAATATGGTATAATATTTATGCAAAGGAGAAAGCAAAATTAACTAATACAAAAGAGCAGCACCAAAGGTATTTGAAGCGAAATACAGGCAACGGAATCTGGACATGGAAAACTTTACAATACAAAAAATAAGAAGACAAAGAGGAAAAGTAGAAAAGGAGATCAGTAATGGAGAAGTTAAAGAAATAGAGGCTGCGGTTATGGAGTTCCTGCGAAGTGAAGGATTCAGTGTAGAAAATCTAATCCAGAAAGCACCACAACAGGATAGAGCAATGGATATCCAAATTAAGGGAAACTAGTGGAAGGGAAGCAGTTGGTTGGGTGCCATATGAAGATATTTGGGAGCCTTCAACAGAAAACCAGTATAAATGTTCACCTGAAGATGGACAGCAAGGGAAGTAAAGGAATCTGTAGAAACTCCGATGCAGTCAATGTTGAGCAGTGATAGGCCATTGAGTTCTCATATGACAGGGCAATGGATGGCACGGGATGAAACTGAAGAGAATGTGCCACATGAAGATGCTATAGAACTTTCTAGAGTCAAATCCACAAAAGCAGCCAAAAAGAACGCTAAATTGCAAAACAAACTCCAAAAGTAAAAAGCGTTGACAGACACAGCACAAAGGTAAAACCAGGATTTATTCCAGACACAAATCACTCCAAAATTCCACCACAAGTGAGCGCTTTCATCTCCTGAACATCGGAGATTTCTTCAGACTGGGATGAATTGCATCAATAACTAAGCATTTAAAATTATTTTTGCATTTGCTATCTATATAATGTTTAGCCATTGCATTTTTTGCATCCCCTCTACCTATTGCATAGTGATGCTCATATATCCTTCTATATAATTCTCTACTTGTAGATCCCAAAGTTATAAATATTAACAGTGAAGAAGAGTTGGGTTGGCTTGAATACTGCTGGCAAGTCAGATTAAATGCATGTTTTTACCCTGGACTAAACAATAGAGAAGAATTCATTATGTATCTAAAAAGAAAGGGGCTTAAGCATTAGCTTTAGTATTCTTGTCTTTTTAATTAACTAATTCCAATTTATGGGTTAATTATGTTTCAACTGATGTTTTAATTGATTTTAGAATGATATATAAGTGTATTGCTTTTGCTTCACCACCAGTCTGAAGAAATCTCCGATGTTAGGAGATGAAAGCGCTCACTTGTGGTGGAATTTTGGAGTGATTCGTGTCTGGAATAAATCCTGGTTTTACCTTTGTGCTGTGTCTGTCAGCGCTTTTTACTTTTGAACTTTCTAGAATGCCCGCAGGAAATGGAAAACAAAAAAATCTGCCCTCAGTTTAGAAGAAAACGAGCTAAGAGAAGAGTTGCTTGATTTAATAGACATAGACAGACATATTAAGATCAATGAAAGAAATAAACTGCAGAAGGTCAATAAAACACAAAAATTCAGACGTTTGATGAAACAAATGAACACAGTAATTAGAACTGTCCATAGAGATCCATGCAATATAACAGAAGTAAACAGGATATGTTATTGTGCAGCTAAATTAATAACTGATAAAATTGTACCACAAGAACACAGGGTAGCGAGAGAAAGGAAAGGGAGAAATCAAATACCATCATGGAAGTATCAAATAGAGAAAACTATAAAGCAATTAAGACAAGAAGTGTCACTGTTAGAGGAATATAGAAGAGGGAACAGATCAATAAAAATACTAAGAAAAATAAACGTGATAAAAGCAATGTGCAGCATTAGAACAGATCAGGATCTATCATACACTATCACAAATAAACTAAAAATCTCAGCACAGGTGGAAAAAAGTAGAAGATACATAGAAAAATATAAAGGAAAAGTACAAAAAATCAGTTTATTGATTACCCCAAAAAAGTTGTATAGAGAATAGGGAAACAAGGTAAAAGGAATTAAGAGACCACCAAAAAAAGAAGAAATAGATACATTTTGCAGAAGTATCTATGAAGATCCTGTGGAACATAACAAAGATGCTAAAAGAGTACTAGAAGTAAAAGAAAGAATAAGAAGTTTAAAGGTTCAAGATATGAAATGGGGTGAAGTAACAGCCAGAGAGATTGAAACAAAGTTAAGAAAAGCCTCTAATGGGAAAACCCCAGGCTAAGATGCAGTACCTAACTTTTGGCTAAAAGTATCAACATCTTTGCACGAAGATTTAGCCATGTGTAAGAATTATTTATATGTGCACCCCGAACAGACACCAACCTGGCTAACAACAGATAAAACAATGCACCTACTTAAGAGTGAACCTGCAAGCTACCCTAAAAATTATAGACCAATAGCTTGCCTTCTGATGACATATAAATTATACACGGGAATTTATGCTGACAGAGTTTATAGTCATTGAGAAGAAAACTCAATTATGGCAGTAGAACAAAAGGACAATAAAAGAAAGTCATATGTAACAAAGGATCATTTGTTGTTAAATAAAGTCATAGTGGAGAACTTTAAAAAGGAGGAGAATCTAAGTATGGCATAGACTGAATACACAAAGGATTTGATAGTATCCCACATTCATGGATAAAAGAGTGCTTAAAAATGTATAAGATACACCCTACACTGATCAATTAAATTACAGTGACCATGAAACAGTGGCAGACCATTTTGCAATTAAGCCATAGGTTCATAGGTTCATAGGTTCATACTAGGCTATCTGCCCTAGGGCATTTATAAGCCTAGACAAAATGTGTTTGGCTTTCGCCACCCATTTTAAATTTATTTTGCTATGCCCTTTTTCGAGGTTAGTATACTGTGCCTCTGTCTAACAGTGACACAGAAGTGATACCCGGGGTAAACCTACGATCTCCCATCCACTCATCAAGATTCCTCTTGAAGAGAGTCAATGACGGACTCTGCCTAACCTGGACTGGGATTTTATTCCAGAGTGAAGGGAGCCTCTAGGTTATGAATCTGTCCCTCCAGCATGTCCTATTTATTTCAGTGCTGAGGTTCAAGTCTCTCGAGCGCGTAGCTCGATGGGATTTGGATTTTCTGAGGTGCAGCATGTCCATTAATTCTGGGTTGGACATGGCTTTATACTTCAGGTACAGATCGCCTCTGAACAGGCGGTATGCCACTGAGTAGAGCTGGAGTTTCTTTAACCGGGCAGCATATGGCATCTGTTTGAGCCCTTTGATCCTCTTGGTGAGGTACTTTTGAGGTCTTTCCAGTTGCTGCAGGTGTCTGGTAAGGTACATCCCAAGAGGGGCATTGTACTCAATTATGGGCCTGATGAGGGATGAGTAAAGAGGCACGATGACCTCCCCTGATCTAGATGTGAATCCCTTCATGATTAGGTGGGCTGTATAAAATGTTTTTCTAACCACTTTGGCCACGTGGTTGTCAAATGAGAGATTGCTATCAACTTGGGTCCCCAGGTCCCTAATTACTTCTTCTGTACTTAATGGATTACCACCTATGTGGTAATTTGTGGGCACTTTGTTTTTGCCAAAGGGATGACTATACACTTTTGGCATTTAGCTTGAGGCCATGGCTCTGGCACCAGCTGTCTGTTTCTATGAGGCCCTTTTGGAGGATGCTTGTGTCGGCTGGAGAGTCGATTATGGCACCCAGTTTGCAGTCATCTGCGAACTTGGTCAGCCACAGTCCTTCCGTGTTGACCTGTACCTCCGAGAAATATATACTGAACAAGAGAGGTCCCAGGACTGAGCCTTGCGGGACACCACTTGTAACTGGTTTGGAGTCTGACATGGCTCCAGCAATTCTAACCATGTGGGTTCTGTCCTTGAGCCAGTTTGCAATCCATCTAGTGACATAGGGGTTTATATTTAAGCTGGTGAGCTTATCTATAATGCCCGAGTGGGGTATTGTATCGAAGGCTTTTGCGAGGTCCAGGTAGGCTGTGTGGACCACCTTCCCCTCGTCAATGGCCTTGGTGACTGTTTCAAAGAAATCAACCAGGTTTAAGAGGCAGGATCTGCCCTTAGCAAAGCCGAACTGGATAGGATCCAGTGTTTGTAGGTCCCCAATATCTTTATTTATGAGGTCCATGATGATCCTTTCCATAGCTTTGCAGACCAAGCTAGTCAGGCTTATGGGGCGATAGTTTCCAGGATCCATTGAGGCACTACCTTTATGGAGAGGGACCACTGTTGCTGTACGCCACTCTTTGGGCACATATCCTGTAGTAAGGCTGAGATTGAACAGTAGTTTTATGTTTGGGTTTAGCTCTTCTTGGAGTTCATGTAGGGCGCAGCCCGGGACACCATCTGGTCCCATTGATGCTGTGCTTTTTGCTTTGGAGAGGGCGGCTCTTACCTGAGCATCTGAGATGTCAGGGGGCCAGCACTCTGCTGGGATAGATATTTGCCCTTTTGGTGGGAGGAGGAGAAGTTTGCGCTGAACCTGTCAGCTAGGATGTTGGCAATGTCTGTGGGTTCGGTGTATTTTTGTCATTTTGGACTAATTCTGAGCATATCTGGGAATTACCACCCAGGTTCCTAACATAACTAAAGAAAGCCTTGTGATTATCCTTAGTGTCCTGTGCAATTTTTCTCTCGAAGCTGGCCTTAGACAATTTTATGTGTGCCCGTAGTTTTTTGCTAATACTGATCAGTGATGCCTTCCCTTTTTGGGATTTTGCTCTGTCATTTAGTAGCTTCCTCCTTCTATTGTATAGTTTGTTTATGGCTGGGGTCCACCAGACAGGACGTCTGCCTTTGGAGGATTGGGTCTTGGTTTTATTTGGGATCGCATGATCCATGCATTCCTGAAGGTGTTCATAGAATGCGTTTAGAAAGGATTCTGCGGTCTGGGCCGTATTTTCCACAGGCCTGGGGGCTTTGAAGGATTTCACCTCGGTTTTGAGGAGTGTGAAATTTGCTTTAGAGAAGTTTTTCACTGTGGTTTTCTGGGTAGGGGGTGGGGTCGGGATGTGAATATCCAGTGAGATTAGTTTATGGTCTGATCTTACAAGTGAGGGATAGACTTCTGGTCTGGAGCATAGAGTCCCCATGTTGGTGATGATCAGGTCCAGTATGTTTTCCTCTCTTGTGGGAGTGGTAACAAGTTGTTCCATAGCATTTGAGTTTATAAATTCTAGGAACCTTTGGGCTAGGGTGTTGGAGCTAGAGTAATGCTCCGAGTCTATGTTTGGGTAGTTGAAGTCGCCCAATATAATGGTGTTTGGAGAGACCTTCATATTTTCCAGTGTTCTCAGGAAGGCGGCGGGGTTCCTGGGTTTGGGAGGGTGGTCTGTAGCAGGCTATAAACTGGAAGGCAGTTTTACCCACTGTTAGTTGCACATGGATAGTCTCTGATGCTTCGTGCTTTGCCACCAACCTGGAGGTGTGGGTATCTTTGATGAATATCGATACTCCCCTCCTTTTGTGGTTCGGTCCAAGTTTTGGGGCCAAAAAGCATGGTATGAGGTATAACCTGGTAGTGCTGGGGTGCTCTCAGGAGCCCTGAACCAGGTTTCTGTTACTGCACAGATATCGATGTTCTCCATGCTAAGGAGAGTTTCGAGTGTGTGCATCTTGAGGTTTAGACTTCTGGCATTGAGTAGCATTACTCTTAGCTTCTTATCCCTTGTGATACCTATGGAGGTGGGTTTGTCTTTTGAGCCTTGCCTAAAAAAGGCACTATGGGGGTAGCAAGAGCCTTTGCCAATATCCGAAAGCCCAGGGGTGACAGGTGCAAACCGTCCCTAGCAAAGCATCGTGGCTTGTCGAGCATATCATCCCAAGCTGACAGGCATTGGATCCCCTTTGAATGACACCAGTACTTAAGCCAATTGTTGAAATTGATCATCTTGTCTTCATATTGTGGCATCATTCTTGGTGAGGGTAAGATGCTACTCAAGGTCAGGGTCATACCGGCCTGGGCTACATGCTCAGAGAGCTCCTTTATGTCTCTTTTCATGTAGTCAAGGGAGGTACGTCTCAGGTCATTCACACCAGCATGGACAATGACTGAGTCATATTTGTACTTGCCTTGGAGTGACCTGAGTGCTTGTGTTATGTGGCGGATCCTAGCGCCCGACAGGCTGCTCACCGTGACCCTCTCCTTGTTCAGCCTGATGAGCGGGACGTCAGTGTGCCTGACGATAGAGTCACCTATTACAGGTGTATCAGGTTTGTTGTTTAGTCTTAAGGGCTATGACTGTTTGGCACATTGGCTTTGTGAGATATGTGTTGCACGTGTTTTGTTTTGGGGTAGCGGCTGCTTGGGTGTCTGCTTTGGAGGTCTCTGCTGCTTCGGCAGATCTTTATTTAGAGCCTCCGAGTATGTTTTTGTGTGATTATGTGTTTGGTTTGCTGTCATGGTAGATCTATGTGAGACTGGAATTGTAGTGAGTGTGGTTTCCTTCTCCTCCTGACTGGTTATGCCAGTACTGAGTTGAGAGAGCTTAGCCTCCAGTTTGGCTATATGGTTGCATCTCTCACATGTGTTGGAATTTGTTGGGAGGAGGAGAGGGTTGTCTGTGTACATGAGGCAGTTGTAACATTGCCTCAAGATTCCCAGATTCACCAGCTGGACCGGAGAGGAGATTGACAACTGACCTTTGGACATGCTAGAATAATATTGGGAATTCCTTAATAATTGAAAACCAGGGCCAGTGGGGAGTGAGGGTGTAGTGCTTTTAATTTTTAGTGCTGACTTATATAATTGCTTTAGTGAGCAAGTGCCAGGTAACTTAAGTGCAATGTGTTACAGGTAACTTAAATGCAAAAATGACAAACAGTAACTTTCTTTCAAGTGAAAGAAGGAAATAAGTACAGTAAGCAATGCAGATATCACTAGTGATCCACAGAAGTGCTGAGAAGCCACGTATTAGGTGGAATTAGCGTTCCAGGGAAATAACAAGCAAACAAACAACAAGCATATAAACAAAGCTAGATTCAGCAGGCCTGGATCTAGTCTATGCTACAACAAACAAGGTGTACCAATTTCAGTAAGATACAGTTCAAATATTCAGGCACTATAAACCTTTAACCAGAAATTCCCAGCTCAGAAGGGCAGAGTCCAGCCTCTTCTCCCACAAGAGTGCAGACCACAAACCTTCTTAATGTAAAATAACTGGCCTGAAGCCCAAGTGCTTAAACCAGAACTAATACACTTTAAGAATAACAGACACTGGGCTCTCAATCAACAGTTCCCAACTTAGAAGGATGAAAGCTACCTGTCCTGCCACCACAGTGCATGCCACAAAACTTCCTAATGTAAAACAACTGGTCTGAAGCCCAAGTGCTTAATCCAAAAGACTTAGAATGATAGCTACACTTTAATCAAGTTACTACCAAGCAGTAATAAATACAATTGAATACTTTAGAGAATGTCTGGATTAGTGCTCAAGTTACAAAAACAAAGCTAGATCCAGCAGGCCCGAATCCAGTCTATGCCACAGCAAACAAGGCGCACCAACTTCAGTAAGAAGCAGTTCAGATATGCATACACTATAAGCCTTCAACCAGAAATTCCCAGCTCAGAAGGGCAGAGTCCAGCCTCTCCTCCCACAAGAGTGCAGACCACGAACCCTCTTAATGTAAAATAACTGGCCTGAAAGCCCAAGTGCTTAAACCAGAATTAATACACTTTTAGAATAACAGACACTGAGCCCTCAATCAGCAGTTCCCAACCTAGAAGGATGTAAGCTACCTGTTCTGCCACTACAGTGCAGACCACAAACCCTCTCAGTGCAAAACAACTGGTCCGAAGCCCAAGTGTTTAAACCAAAAGGCTTAGAATGAGTTACACCAAGCAGTAATAAATACAATTGAGCACTTTTAAGATGATGCAAAAGTAAAAAGTAGGTAGAAACACAAGTACAGTAAAAGCAGATGAAATTTTTTTTTTTTTTTTTCTGAACAAGTGCTGAGATCAAAGAAACAGATTTGAGTGCTGAAACTAGAAAACTGGCTAGTTATAAGAAAAAAAAAACTAAGCTAGAAGGCTTCCCTCCAACACAGAAGGGCTTGGGGGCTCAGAAGCCTACAAATAGTCTATACCACTTAACAGGAAAGGCAGGAAACAAGCTTAAATTTTTTTTTTCTGTTTCCCAGATGCTCTCTTTGTACACAGTAGGAGTGCCTGAAATCACAATATGATCTCACTGCACTCAGTTGAGTGAGCAAATGAGATGGGCCCAGAAGGAGTATCCAAACACAAATTTACAAGAGGGGCGGGCAGTTGCAAGGCCACTAAGATTAACACCAAACAAAAACAGGGACAGTGGGTGGGACTAACTGAAAAGCAGAGTGAAAACTTCCAGTTCAGTTAATATTCCTTCCACACAGTTAAAATCAATTTAAATACTGTATTTTTTGAAAAAAAAGAGCAGATAAAGGTACTTAAATTCTCTTATACGTCCAGTTGAATATAGCAAGTTCTTAGCCGGCCAAAGCTGAGGTTTTTAAGCAGAAAATATTTCACACTGTACCACTTAAATAGGCAAGGACAGGAAATCAAAGAATGTGACTACCCCCACACCTGTAATTACTAGCAAATAACAAAATTCAGCAAACACTGACTAACTTCCAGTTCAGCTAATATTCCTTCCACACAGTTAGACCTCCCTTGTAAACAAATGTAAAATAAAATAAATAAAAATAAAAATTCAAAGGGAGATATTCCAAGGTGACTCTCTGTCACTGCTGCTATTTTGTCTTGCCCTTAACCCATTAAGCTATCTACTTAACAGCTTAGGCCATGGCTGTAATTTGGCTTCTAGAAAACAATAAAGTCTAATGACTTCTCATCTTCTCTTTGTCGATGAATTAAAACTGTATAGCTCATTAGATGAGGAACTGAAAGCACAACTACAAGTTGTCAAAACTTTTTCAGATGATATAAGAATGTAATTTGGTCTTGACAAATGTGCAAAAGCAACCTTTATGCAGGAAAACTGCAGCACCAGGAAAACATCAGTTTGGGACAAGAATGTGATATAAAAGAACTTGAACAAGAGGGAGTGTATAAATATCTGGGAACTGATGAAGGATCCACATCCACATTAAAACATGAATAAATGTGAATAAAACTTAGTAAGAAATATTTTAGAAGACTTAAATTACTCCTGAAAACAGTGGTGACATCCAGGAACAAAATCCAAGCTATAAACCAATTTGCTCTTCCTGTCCTAACTTACAATTTTGGAGTGCTTGACTGGCCCCAAAATGTGTTGGATAGATTAGACAGGAAAACAAGAAGGATGCTTCATGCCCACCAAATGATTTATAAAAATCAATGCATACCAAGATTATATATTCACCATTCCAAAGGAAGGATGGGCTTCCTTGAAATTGATTAGATGTATAGATCTGCAATCGTGGGACTCCACACATATATGCTGACCTCACATGACCCAAACATAGTGAAAGTTTTGAAACATGAGGAGAATAAATCTAAGATGACTTCTCTACTTAATCTATCAGAAGCTTATCAGTGTCAAGAAGGAGTGGAAATCAAACCAGAAGTAGATAAAAATCAGGCAGCAATTGAATGTGCCAAAAAACAAGAGAAAGAATATAAGGTGAAGGACCAGATAAGAAGGCAAGAAATTTGGAAAATGCATAAATATAGTTGCAAGTATAGAACACTTCTGGAAGAATCTCATGTGGATCAGGAATGAATGCAGGAATGGTTAAGAAGAGGGGAATTCAAACTAAGAGATGAAAGGTTAATATTGGCAGCCCAAGATAGTGGGCTGCATACATGTTGGTTTACAAAGTCCATTAAACATGTGGGAGAAACAGACAAATGTAGGTTTTGTAAAACAGAATTGGAAACAGTCACACACCTCATTGCTGGTTGTGACATACTAATGGCAGAATGACTGTATACTGAAAGGCATAATAATGTGGCAAGACTGTTGCACTGGGGATTGTGCAAACATTATGGAACTGAAGTGGCTGAAAGACACTGGAAACATGAGCCACAAAGCATCATAGAAAATGATGAAGTTAACATCACATGGATCATCCATTACCAACAGTTCAAAAGAAAGACAGTAGAAAACTAGATTCCATGCAAAGAAGACAAAAGTTATAGTGATTATTGAAATCGCCACACCCACTCACTACAGTATCTTGCATACAGAGAGATGCAAAGTCATAAAATATCAGGATTTGCAGGCAGAAATTAGAGCAATGTGGAAGAAAGATACCCAGACAGTCCCAACAGTAATAGGAGCAATGGGCCTTGTAAAAATGAATTTACAATTGTTTTTAGATATGCTACCAATGCATGGAACTCCGTATGCATTGCAGAAGGAGTCATTACTGGGAACATTGCAGGTGCTGCCAAGAGCATGTCTGGCTGACATCAAAGATTGAAACAATACTAATTTCATGAACTTTAATTGTACTTTGACTTAGGAATGGGGTCCATTCCCATCATGGTATTAGAAACCCAAAAGATTTGGAGAAATTAAAAAAGGGGGAAATCATACTTCTGATAATTAAGATTTCTCAGCATACTTCAGCAGACACAAATGCATGTATTCATCTTCATTACCCTACTAACCACTGTCATCTGTGCATCCAACTCTTCAGCTTATTGAGGAAGTACATTAAACCGAATAAGCATAGCCAAGCACAGCGGTATGAAGCACAGCAGAATAATGTGGACAAAGGCAATAAACTCACATGATATTGCCATAAGCTGAGTACTTCCATTTAGCCTTAGTGCCATTTGTTGCATTTGTTGCCTGGTGTCAGACATTCCACAAATGCAGTTGTGGAAGATCAATGATACAGAAGGGAGATGACACATCGACAGAGTGCGATGGAGGCGGCGACAAAGAAACTTAGATAGAAGAAGAATGATGTTGTCTCATGACAATATGCAGCCAACAGGTACACTTAAAATAGTGTATCAAAAACAATCAGTAACACTTAGCTAATGGCTGGATTAGAACCCTTGAAAGATGTCAAAAATCTGTCTATAGACGTGAGCATTATCTCATCACACCACAAAGAAATCTCTGCTTCACAACATTTAAATAGCACAACTGAAGCACAGTGACAACTTACTGAAGCAGGAGGGGTCAACACAGAGAGAGAGAGAGAGACAGAGACAGATGCAGAGAGGTATAGCAACAATATGTTTTGTGGGGCATGAAGGAACGTCTGTATGGTGTGCTACTCTTACTTATTAAATCATCATTAATCTGTCATACTCTGTACAATAAAGTGCTTGCTGTAGGGAGAAATAAGGGAGAGGACAGTGCAACAAGCATGAGACATAAGGAGGATAAGGCTGGCTTAATAAGTCTCCCTGTTGGGGCTGCACTGTTTTCGCAAATGATGTCTTGATGTGCCATTCAAATGGTATGTTAATGTAATGTTGTATATGGAGAGAAATACAGACATTTGCTGTTAAATATAAAATAAGAATATGAAATATCATGAATTAATACATTGACTTACAGCTGTAGTTGAATCCCTGACATTATGCAAAAACATCAGTTTACATCGTCTTCTTCTTTCGGCTGTTCCCATTAGGGGTCGCCACAGTGGATCATCTGTTTCCATTTCTTCGTGTCCTCTGCATCATGCTCTTTCACAACAACCACCTGCATGTCCTCTCTCACCACATCCATAAACCTTATCTTAGGCCTTCCTCTTTTCCTCTTACCTGGCAGCTCCATCCTTAGCATCCTTTCCCCAATATACCCAGCATCCCTCCTCCACATGTCCAAACCAACACAATCTCTCCTCTGTTGCTTTGTCTCCAAACTGTCCAACCTGAGCTGGCCCTCCAATATACTGATTCTTAATCCTGTCCATCCTAGTCACACGCAGTGCAAATCTTAACATCTTTAACTCTGCCACATCAATCTCTGACTCCTGCTTTTTTGTCAATGCCACCGTCTCCAACCCATATAACATAGCTGGTCTCACTACCCTCTTGTAGACCTTCCCTTTCACTCTTACTGGTACCCGTCTGTCACAAATCCCTCCTGACACTCTTCTCCACCCATTCCACCCTGCCTGTACTCTCTTCTTCATCGCTCTTCCACACTCACCATTACTATGAACTGTTGATCCTAAGTACTTAAACTCATCCACCTTTACCAACTCTGCTCCCTGCATCCTCACCATTCCTCTATCCTCCCTCACATTTACACACATATATTCTGTTTTAGCCCTGCTGACCTTCATTCCTCTCCTCTCTGAAGCATATCTCCACCTCTCCAGGGTCTCCTCAACCTGGTCCCTACTCTCACTACATATCACAATGTCATCTGCAAACATCATAGTCTAAGGGGCCTCCTGTCTGATCTCATCTGTCAACCTGTCCATCACCACTGCAAATAAGAAAGGGCTCAGAGCAGATCCTTGATGTAATCCCACCTCCACCTTAAATGTATCTGTCACTCCCACCGCAGTCCTCACCAATGTCACACTACCCTCGTACATATCTGTACCACTCTTACATACTTCTCCACCACTCCCAACTTCCTCATACAATACCACAACTCCTCTCTAGGTATTCTGTCATATGCTTTCTCTAAGTCCACAAAGACACAATGCAACTCCTTCTGACCTTCTCTGTATTTCTCCAAAAACACTCTCAGAGCAAATATTGCATCTGCAGTGCTCTTTCCTGGCATGAAACCATACTGCTGATCACTAATTATCACCTACCTTCTTAACCTAGCTTCCACTACTCTTTCCCATAACTAAAAGCTGTGACTGATCAATTGTATCCCTCTGTAGTTACTGCAGCTCTGCACATCACCCTTATTCTTAGATAGGTACCAAAACACTTTTTCTCCACTCCTCAGGCATCCTCTGACTTTCCAGAATTTCATTAAACAATCTGGTTAAAAATTCCACTGCCATTTCACCTAAGCACCTCCATGCTTCCACTGGTATGTCATCTGGGCCAACAGCCTTTCCATTCTTCATCCTCTTCATAGCTGTCCTTACTTCCTCCTTGCTAATCTGTTTCACTTCCTGATTCACTATCCCCACATCATCCAACCTTCTTTCTCTCTCATTCTCTTCATTCATCAGTCTACAAACAGGGCAATTATCTCAATACACCACATAAGAACTCCTACCTTATTACATCTATCAGCCTAAGAACTGTTACATTAACTGTTTCATAGTGTTACCTTTAGTCTACCTTTAGTCTGTAATCTGTATTCTCATTGCTTAGCAGATTTAAGCAGATTTGCATTTAAGTAACTGGACCACTGTGGATTCAATTGAAATCATCAGCTTTTGCAGTAAGAAGTTAAAAAGCATTCACCAACACTCAGCATTGTTGCATTATGCCAACCTCTGTGCAAATACTAAGGACATAAAGTGACGCCTTTTTCATGGGGCATTTCTGACTATGTGTGATGTGTGTGATTTTGGGGCTTAGATAATGTTAGAACTTTGTAAAAGGTGGGAATCAAACCCATGGGATACAGTATGCAAAAATAGAAACCTAGCATATTAATTTACATTGCTACAGGTGAACTAGCTTTTAAGTATTGTAATTATAAATATACTAATTTCAGAATGAATGGAGATACACTTCAGAGAAGGCTGTATGTGTGCAACTTTAATTAGTCCTAGGAATGCACTCCTATGTAAAACAGAATTGCTGTAAATATATTTCAGATGGAAGGAGTTGAAGGACATGAGTAATACAAGTTGGGGTATGTTACATACATACTTCACAAGACATAACTGTCCTGAAGACATACGGTATGTGATGAGTCATGATGATTAGAACAAAAGTACTGTGCCCCTCATACACGTGCAATTGAATTTTAAATTAAA
The DNA here is from genome assembly GCF_019279795.1 of Protopterus annectens. Lineage (NCBI taxonomy): Eukaryota > Metazoa > Chordata > Ceratodontiformes > Protopteridae > Protopterus > Protopterus annectens. Next base: position 689,060,678 of record NC_056751.1, read on the forward strand.
TATCATCGTTATGTTTAAAACATTGTACACACATTGGAGTGAGGCTATATGTGAAGCATTAATGATATATGCTAAATAGAAAAGTATACTGATGCAAGCATTGCTGATATATTGTTTGCAATAAACATGTTTAACATTGTAATTTTTCTTAATCCTAATCAATTTAAAAGTAGAATTAAACAACTCAATACAAAACTCTAAAGGAGTTACTAAACCACAATTGCTAAAGCAGGATCCACAGATGATGAACTGTTTAAAAATCACAGTATTCGGTACCTTGCTCAGTCAGGAGAATAATAGCTAGGTGTGTTGTTGAAGAGAGTTTCTTCTGATGTCCTCCTCATGATCCTAGTGGAAGTAAAAATGGCACTAAAAGCCACAGATCAAATATCAGGCGCCAGTTCTTCTTCCTATTAGTCGTTATTGGTCATCTGCTGATAATTATTTCCACCACGTGCTCTTTTTATCCATTTCTGAGAAATTATTTCCTACTCCTGCAAATCTTTGCTCACCCATGGACTTATTGCATAATATGCCATCTGCATTGTAGAAACATATAAAAATGCATCATTGATGATGTAACAATAATATAATTCACTAATGATTTGCATCGCTACTTCTTTGTTAAAAGCATAGATTGAGTGCTATAATATTGTTTGATTAAAAAAGTCTTGAACATCATTAACCATATCTGCTCCAGATCACACACAAAACGATGTCTGAAATACAGAGTCAACAGGCATTAGTAAAATATTAATGTAATCTGATATTTCACTAGCTTCTTTCCTCAGATTTGTTACCGACTGCTAAGTCATTTTGATTTGCACATTTACTCATCAAAGACATTAATGAGACGATACTTTGGGCTTATCTTTAAGAGATTATAAATTCGAAACTTCACGTCTGCACTTTAGTGGAAGTAGAGAGCAGCCGGTCTCATCTGAGCTTGGGAATTCCTTCATAAAGCTTTTAGTGTGCTTTTCTGTGATTGACCAGTGAGCTAATCTGTTCGTTCAGCCACCTTCATGGTCTGTATAACAACAATTGTATTGGGATGTTTAGCATTATGCAGCTGTGGTTAGCAGAACCCTATACAGATGCAGGCACTTGCAATCCAGTTTTCTCTATAAAAAGCTAACCTCAGCTATTTTCTGAGTACTAGGCTGCATGGTGAGCATCTGATTTGTGTACTGAATGGTATTTCCAAATGGTTAAACATCTAGAACCATTGATTAGCATTTCCCTTCTGACTTTGTAGCCAACTTGATGGAAATGGGAACTCAAAGACAATGTAGCAGTTGTTTCATGTTCCCTGACAACTGCCTAATTCTTTAATGATTGGATAGTGTGTGAGAGATGTAAGTATATAATGCCTCTGGAGGCAAGGTGCTCATACATAGCCAATACAAGAACCAAACAGGTGGTCCTAAACAGAAAAAGGATCCATGTTGTTTTGCTGACATCCCAAAATATTGAACCACATATAGTTGTAATCATATAATCAAAGTTATAGAAAATGAACTATTTGTGCTGACATTGTGGGGGGATTTGCCCTTTTCCCACTGTAGTGTGATCTCAGAGGTGGTATATCTAATTAGCAAGGGTGTGTAGGGGTGCAGGGGGCCTTGACCCCTGCAGAAATACAGTTTTGGTTATTATTGTTGTTTTCAACATTCAGTAACTTTGATCATGTGGTCTATACCATATGTGGTTCGATGTTTTGAAACACTGACAAAACAACATGGATCCACAGACAACACCACATGCTACCTACCACCCTCTCTAATGAGTACATAGACTGATGTATGCTGAGACTACAAAAAAACAATCTACACTAACCTTAAAGACATCCAACTGTAGCTATAGCAATAGGACTCTTCAGCAGCCCCATAAACATTCCACCAAAGCAACGAAACATACAAGTTCAACACAAGGTGTCTCAACTAAAATCCCATAAGGCAAAGCTCCACACAAACGAATGTCCTAGCCATAGGTGATTCTATTGTGAGGAGATGTTCCACTCACCAAGATGAGAAAGGAGAGGGTCATGATCAGCTTCTAGCAGGGACCAGGATCCGCCAGCTCATACATGTACTCAGGTCACTGAATCAACTTTGGAGTGAGAAAGTATCAGTTTTCTGTACTTTCTTGCTGTAATTAACTGTTTTCTGCCTAAACGCCAGTTTTCCAGCATTTATTGTGATTTAAAAGCTTGTTTTTTCACATATTGTACTTATTTGACTGCCTGCACTTTTAAAAAGTTGTTTTTTGTTTAAATAATTTGTTTAATTGTTGTAGGCTACACACTAAAGTGTGATAGCCTTTTCTGATAATTTGTAGTCATTTAAAGCTGTTTTAAGTGTATTTTTTACTGCTTTTGCCTTATTTTTTCAAAAAACAAAAAAACAAAAAAACAAACAAATTCCTTGTTTCCTGCCTTTCTAAGCTAGTAGAGTCCAGTTTTCAGGCTAGTGCTGAATTCAGGACTGTGTTACAAGTTTCTCAGTAGCCCATACCTTACTTGAATAGAAGGAAGTTTCTCTGTTCACCTGTGAGAGAGGGGAGCTTTGAGCAGCCTATCTGTCCCTGGAGGAGTGGTTCCAGCCCAGAAGTTAATATTTTATTGGCCATTTTGGGCTAATTTCTGTCTCTTTCATTTCCCTGCTATAAAAACCACGTTTTCACGGTTTTGCGCACCAGGCAGCACCGGTTAGCTAGGGTTAACTTATTCCCGGCTCCACTAAGTCTCCTCTTCAGTTTTTCCCTTGAAACTAGTCTAACTCTCAACCTAAGCACTCAAAAAGCATCCTATAGCCCAGCACTTGATCAGAACTAATAGCTAGCACTAATATACCCTGACACTTGATTGCCCAGCAGGGCAAGTTTCTTTATTCATTCCTCACCAACCAAGCGACTAAGCAGCTCACCCTACTATTCAGGCATGACCAAAGGGCAATTTCAGGTGTACTCTTCAGTCCAGCTGGTGAATCTGGGTATCCTGAGGCAATGTTACAAGTGTCTCATGTACACAGACAACCCTCTCCTCCTACCACAAAACACTAACATATGCGAGAGATGCAATTATACAGCCAAACTGGAGGCTAAGCTGTCTCCACCCAAGACTGAAACAGACAGTCAAGAAGAGTAGGTTAACACTTGCACCACACCTCCAGCCACACATAGACCTACTAAACCAGCACTGGCAAAAAAATACACATAAATACAGAAAATCATACTCGGAGGCTCTAAATAAAAACCTGCAAAAGCATCACAGACCTCCAAAGCAGACAACCAAACTACCTGCACCTCCTGTCACAAACAAGACAACACATAAAACACAAAATCAGTGTGCCGCACAATCACAGCCCTTAAGGCAAAATAACATACCTAACACACTAGTAATAGGTGACTCTATAGTCAGGCACACTGACGTCCCACTCACTAGGCTGGACAAGCAGAAGGTTACTGTTAGCTGCCTGTCGAGAGCCAGACTCCGCCACATAACACAAGCACTCAGGTCACTCCAGAACAAGTACAAATATGACTCTGTTATTGTTCATGTTGGTGGGAATGACCTGAGACGTACCACCCTGGACTACATGAAAAGAGATCATGTAGCCCAGGCTGGTATGACCCTGTGTAGCATCCTGCCTTCACCAAGAATGATACCTCAGTATAAAGAGAAAATGATCAATTTCAACAATTAGCTAAGCTTCTGGTGTCATTCAAAGGGGATCCAGTGTCTCTCAGCCTGGGGCGACATGCTCGACAAGCCATGTTGCTTCGCAAGAGACAGCTTGCACCTGTCACCCCTAGGCTTTCGAATACTGGCCAAGGCTCTTGCTGCCCTCATAGTGCCTTTTTTAGGCAAGGCTCAAAAGTCAAACACACCTCCATAAACAGCACAATTAACAAAAAACTAAGGGTTATGCTACTCAATCCCAGGAGTTTAAATCTCAAAATGCACATGCTCGAAGCACTCCTCAGTATGGAGACTGTCGACATCTGTGCAGTAACTGAAATCTGATTCAAGGCTGCAGAGAGCACCCTAGCACTACCGGGCTACAACTTGTACCACACGTTTCAGCCACAGAACACAGACAGAAACACAAAAGGAGGGGGTGTATCCATATTCATCAAGGATACCTACACCTCCAGGTTAGTGGCACTGCATGATACCTCTGAGATCATCCATGTGCAATTAACATTGGGCAAATCTGCAATGCAAATTGTGGCCTGCTACAGATCACCCTCCATAACCCAGGGCCACCACTCCACCTTTCTGGAAACACTGGAAAACATGAAGGTCCTACCACAAACCCTGATATTGAGTGCTTTCAATTACCCTACCATTAACTGGGAAAACTACTCGAGTACAAACTCCCAGGCCCAGTGCTTCCTGGAATTCACTAACTCAAATGCCTTGGATCAGCTGGTAAACTCCCCTACCAGAGGTGAAAACATATTGGACCTGATCATCACAAACATGGGCGACATGTGTTCCACAATGGAGGTCAACCCATCACTGGTTAGATCAGATCATAAACTATTCACTCTGGATGTCCACACCCCACCACCACCCCCAACTAAGGAAACCACAGTAAAAAACTTTTCTAAAGCAAACTTCACCTTACTTAAGACAGAGGCGGTAAGTTTCACAGCCCCCACGCTAAAGGATAATGCTGCCCAAGACGCAGAAACCTTTACAAATGCACTCTATGAGCACCTACAAGGATGCATGAATCATGCCATCCCTAGCAAAACTAAGACTTACTTCTCTAAGAGAAGGAAACCAGTCTGGTGGACCCCTGCCATAAACAGGTGATACAATAGAAGGAGGAAACTAGTTCAGGAAAAAAAGCAAATCCCAAGAAGGAAAGACATCCCTGATCAGTATCAGTAAGAAACTAAGGTCCCTCATAAAATCATCCAAGGCTAACTTCGAAAGAAACATAGCCAAGGATTGAAAAGATAACCACAAAGCCTTCTTTAGCTATGTTAAAAATCTAAGTGGCAACTCACAGATATCACTGAACTACTGCAAAATAGCACAAAATATACTGAACCTACTGATATTGCCAACATCCTGGCAGATAGATTCAGTGCAAACTTCATGCCCCTCTCATCCCCAAAAGGGCCCACAACAATGCCAAAAAAGTGTAGTGTCCCATTAGTCACAGATGCACAGGTGAAAATAGCCCTTTCAAAAGCCAAAAACACAGCATCAGTGGGGCCAGATGGTGTCCCAGGCTGTATCTTGCATGAACTACAGAACGAACTAACCCCCCACCTAAACACGCTGTTCAACCTCAGCCTCTCCACAGGCTACATGCCCATAGAATGACACACAGCAATGGTTATTCTACTCCACAAAGGAGGGGCCACAACTGACCCTGGTAACTATCGCCCTATAAGCCTGACTAGCCTGGTCTGCAAGGCTATGGAGTGCATCATCATGGAACTCATTAATAAAGACAATGGGAAAATCCAAACACTTGACCCGACCCAGTTCGGCTTTGTTAGGGGCAGACCATGCCTACTAAACCTGGTTGACTTCTTTGAGACAGTCACCAAGGCCATAGACAAGGGAAAGGTTGTTCACACAGCCTACCTTGACCTCGCCATGGCTTTCAACACCATTCCCCACTTGGGTATTACAGAAAAACCCACCAGCCTGAACATAAACCCGTACGTCACGAGATGGGTTGCCAACTGGCTTACAGACAGAACTCACACGGTAAGAATAGCGGGCTCCAGGTCCGTCTCTAAACCAGTCACAAATGGTGTCCCATAAGGCTTGGTCCTGGGACCCCTACTGTTCGGCATATACTTCTCAGAAATACAGGTAAACACAGGAGGACTATGGCAAACCAAGTTCGCCGATGACTGCAAACTGGGAGCCATAATTGACTCTCCGGCTGCCACGGACATCCTCCAAAAGGGCCTTACTGAGATGGAAACCTGGTGTCAAAGTCATGGCCTCAAGCTAAATGCCAAAAAATGCATAGTCATCACATTTGGGAAAAACAAAACACCCACGAATTACCACATAGATGGTAGGCCCCTTAATACAGAAGCGTTAATAAGAGATCTGGGGACCCAGGTAGATAGTAATCTCTCTTTTGACAATCATATTGCCAAAGTAGTTACGGAATCCTTCTATGTGGCCCATCTAATTACTAAAGGGTTCACATCTAGAAATACAGAGGTTATAGTGCCCCTCTACTCGTCACTCATTAGACCCATCATAGAGTACAATACCCTATTTGGGATGTACCTCACAAGACACTTCCAACAGCTGGAGAGACCACAAAAGTGCTTCACCAAGAGGATTACTGGCCTCAAACATATGTCCTATGCAGCCCGACTGAAAAAACTCTGGCTGTACTCAGTGGCATATCGCTTACGCAGAGGTGATCTCTGCCTGACTTACAAAGCCATGTCCAACTCAGAATTGATGGACATGCTCCACCTAAAGACATCCAAGTCACTGCGAGCCACATGCTCTAGTGAGCTAAACCTCACCACAACAATTAATAGTACATGCTGGAGGGATAGATTCCTGTCACAGAGACTCCCCATGCTTTGGAACAAAATTCCAAACTACATTAGGCAGAGCCCCTCACTAACACTCTTCAAGAGAAACCTTGATGAGTGGATGGGTAACAGAAAATAAACCCCTGGGATCACTTCATTGGCTCTACTTGACAGAGGATCAGTTAATTAATCAATGGGGTGGCGATAGCCGACATACTCTGGCTAGGTTTATAAATGCCCTCGGGCAGATAGCCTAGTACCTACCTATGAACCTATGAATATGACTCTGTCATTGTTCACGTGGGTGTGAATGTCCTGAGTAGCACCTCACTGGACTATATGAAGAGAGAATGATGGAGTTCTTAGACTTTGTGCCTCAGGCTGGTATGAGCCTAAAACTGACAGCATTATGCCTTTTCTCAGGATGATACTGCAGTTTCAGAAAAAAAACAGATCAAATTTAATAGCTAGCATAATTTCTGGTTGCATTTGAAGGAAGTACAATACTTGTCAGCATGGATGGATATGATTGACACACCATATATCTTTACCAAGGATTGTTTGCATTTCTCCCCCTTGGGCTTCCAGATGTTAGTTAAAACCTTGTCCACCCCAACAGTGCCTTTTTTTAGGCAATGCCAGTCTGATAAACCTTCCAACGTAGCAAAATCTACTCAAAAGGGTTGGGAGGGTGGCCTAATGGTTAAGGTGTTTGCCTTACAAACACAAGATACAGGGTTTGAATCTCACAGGGGATAACTGGCTAGGCTTAAAATGGCTCGCAAGAGCAGTTAGCCTAGTACTAACCTATGAACTTATTTATTAATTTATTTAATATTAAAAACAACTTGAAGATATTATTGCTCAATGCCAGGAGTCTTAACAGAAAACTTCAGGCTGTACTCACACTGGAAAATATAGAAGTCTGTGTATTTACAGAGATATGCCTTAAAGCCATGGAGAGCAACATGGCTCTGCTAGACTATAATGCCTTCCATATATATATATATACATATATATATATATATATACATATATATATATATATATATATATATATATATATATATATATATATATATATATATATATATTTATAAACCAGCTATTGCACAGAAATGAACAAAAGGTGAAGGTATCTCTGTTTTCATCAAAAACAGCCACACCTTAAGACTGGTCAAGGAGTGTGATTCACTTGAGCTTCTGCATGTCCAACTCATGATAACCAAAGTCCCATATCCTAATATTTCAAGCTATAAATCTCCCTGTATGACCCAGGATACTCACACAGCATACCTAAACCTACTGGAGTCATTTACCACTGAACTCAACATTATAAACCAGGGCAACCTCAACTATCTCACTATAGAGTTGGAAATATATACATCTCCCAGTATATATGCTCAGAGATTCCTGTACTTTGCAACACAAATGCTCTCAAATAACTCATTCATGTACCCACTAGAGGTGACATCTTTGACCTGATCCTTGCAAATATGGGGAACTATGTCCTTTGAAATTAAACTAAAAAAATATGAGCCCATCTCACCTTTAAACATTTAGGAATTATTCCAATGCTAGTGTTCTACTACCTAGTGATACCCTGGCAAAATTTCAACCTCCCACAAAGCTAAATTAACTCCATTGCCTATACAGAAAGGTTTAGTGAAACCCTATACCATTATATAAATAACGGCAATGAGGCAGCAGCATCCGCCCAAAATAAGCCTAGGACCACCTCAAATAACAAGCCACTCTGGTGGAATCACAGTATCAGCAAGCTATATAACAAAAAAAAAAAGAAAGAAAAGCATTGCCAAATCCAAGAGAAGCAATAACTAGCAAGGTATGAACCCCCTCATTAGAATAAATAAGTAGCTCAACAGTCTTATTAAAGCCACCAAAGCCAAATGTGAGTTAAAGATAGCCTTGAAGTCAAAGGACAACCATAAGACATTCTTCAGCTATGTCCACAACCTCAAAGATAATACCCAACAGTGTGCCAAACTAATTGTAAATGGATCCACGTATATGGAAACAGTGGTTATAGTGATCCTACTGGCTGATAAATTTAGCTCCGATTTCACCATATTTTCCCCAAGTCACTCCAAGTGATAACCTCAACTTTAATTTCCCAAGCTATCATTAATGAAAGAATCCTCAATGTACTCTCCAAGAAAAAAATACTGCATATATGGGCTTAATAATATACCAAGATGCTTCCTAAATATTATAAAGCATGATCTATCCAGCTTTCTAGAATCATTCAACCTCAGTTTCCACATTGCTTTCATGCTGAGTGAAAGGAAGGCAGCAACAGTTATCCCTCTGCACAAGGGCAGGCCATCTACTGACCCAGGTCACCACAGACTCATAAGTTTGACTTGTTTCATTTGCAAAGCCAAGGAAAGAATCATCATGAATATTATAAATAACACATACAAAATCTTGAGACACTGGGTTCCAGAGAGTTTCGATTCATCAAGGGAAGATCATGTCTGCTTAATCTTGTAGACTTTTTTTTAGAGAGTCAGCAAAGCCAAGGATTAGGGGAAAATAGTACACACTCCCTACCTTGACCTAGTTAAGTTATTCAACACTACTCCCCATTCAGGCATTGTCAACAAACTCACAATATTGGCAGGAACCCCCTGTCACCTACTGCATAGCCAACTGGCTCACAGATAGAATAACGTAGTCAGGATAAGGGACACTACCTTCACAAATAGACTAGTCACCAGTGAAGTCCCTCAAAGCTTGGTGCTGGGACCTCTCCTCCTAAGTATGTACTTCTTGGAAGTGAAAACTAATGTTAAAGGACTCTGGTTGGCCAAGTTTGCAGAAGACTGCAAACTCAGTGGAGATATAGAATCTCGCAAAGATACAAATATCCCCAAGAAGGCTTGACACAAACTAATAAATAGTCCAAGAACAATTGCCTAAAAGTGAATGCAAAAAATGCATAATATTATCCTTTGTTAAGACAGCCACCTATGAGAAATACCACATAGAAGATACACTCCTAAGAGTTGACCCAGTGGTTAGGGACTTGGCATTTAACCATTGTGTGTCTATTGTTGTGAGGAAATCATTCTATATTGCAAACTTATAAGCAAGAGTATTGCATATAGGTCCAGAAATGTCACTGCCCCTCTGTACCCTCATCAGACTGATCACTGAGTGCAGTGTCCTCTTCAGTAAGGGTATGTACCTTACTAAGCATCTTCAACAAATGGGACACTCACAGAGGTTTCTCACAAAATGAATACAAGGCATAAACCGTGTGGAATATGCAGACCACCTCAGAGCCTTGTCTCTTTGCTCCATCTCCTGCAGACTGCTGACAGCTGATCTATACCATGCAGCATACTGAGCCTGTACTGATAGACTTGCTTCACATCTGCAAGTCTAACAGCTTAGAAACATCAAAGGTGCTTAACCTTAGTTGGAACATGAATATAACATGTTGGCGGGACAGGTATGTGTCTCAGAGACTAACCATGATATAGAACAGGCTTCCTAGCTATGTTAAGCAGAGTTCCTCCCTGACCCTTTTCAATAACAGCCTTAATCAATGAATGGGGAATCAGAAATTTATCTCTAGACTGACATCTTTCCTCTGCCACCATAACATAATTACATTCTCCCAGGTAAAGTACCCCTTTTTGGATAAATTCTTTTGTTACTGAGGATTGCTTGTCTGTGACAAATAAGTTTTAAGACCACTTGTTTCTCTGTTTTTTATTTTTTTACTTTTATTTAATAGGCTGGTTTAAAATTAAACAATACATATATTTTCCACACCTACCTTTAAGTATATAAAAGCTGATATGTTTAACATTGTTAAAATATTTTTGATTTTTTTGTTACCGAGGATCACTTGTCTGTGATAAATAAATACTTGTTGTTTTGGTACCTGGATTTCATGATTTTTGGAAATTATTCTGACTGAGTTCATTAATGAAGTTTAAAGACCATTAGTTTCTCTGTTTTTTATTGTTTTCCTCAACACTTATGGTGGTGAGGTTGGAACAAGACAGATTCCTGTGCTTGTTCATTTTTTATACTTTTATGGATAAATGGGAAACTAAGGCAAGTCCGGAGTATTTGCCCTTGTGTGATGTATCCATTCACTTAAAAATGGAAAAATATGGCTAGGCTTAAAAAAGTCTCCTAGGGTCATTAGCCTAGTAATAGACTATGAACGTATGAATAAGTCACACATATTGCTGTGTGTGTTACATTTTACACATAAATGTACAGTCTGTTTATCCAGAGGAGATGAAAGCTGCACTCGAGCAGGGTTATCTGTTATAATTAACTACACAAATAAGACAGCAATAGAAAATTATGGAGACACTAAGTAGAAAAAAAGCTGTCACCTGTAGAGAACTTCACATCAGTAATTTTAACCAGCCATTTACTAATGCCCTATTTATTTATTTATGCACTCTGAACTTACCTAAGAAACTAAACAATGTAAATGAAAACTTTTCCAAGTGCTGTTTGCACCCAGGCCTATAATAACTGCATCTTGTTAATAGCATGCAACCATGTATACACTTACACAGCACCTGTCAGCAAATTACCTATTGTTATTCAGGGTCGGTATGGAGTGCAGGCCAGTTAAAGCTTGAGCTACTCTATTTATGCAACAATAAACTTAATTTGGAAAGATTGACATAGGAATTAGTCTTGCATTACAGTTTGCACAACCTGTTGGTACCAGGAAGCTACTAAAACTGCATCCCAGAATTATGCATTTAAACTGTTGTAGAAGATTAAAGATACAGTGCAGTTAAACATGAACATTCTGACACTTATTTATTCTACATTTATTGACTGTGGAAGTCTGGCTGGGCACAAAGGCCACTTTTCAGCAGAGTTCCGGGGAGAAATGCTCCACATTAATGCATCATAATATGGCAATAAAACTAGGTTAAATATTTCTCCACTTTTCTTGCAGTGTCAGCCTGAAGCCTCCTGATGTCCAAAAACTTTAATCCATCCCTCCATCCTGGAATATGTAATTATCTTTCTCTCTTAGGATAGTTAAAGGTCTTATGGTTTTCCTTATCACAGAGTCATTCAGACCTAAAATGCCATTACTTTCAACAGCTGCTCTGCAGGCAAATCCTGAATTAGAGTAGCTAAATTAGTATATTAACTACTTCCACTCACACAAAACTGACATCTTTACATCTTTATTATGATTGCTATGAGGTCTGCATCTAAATAATTGCAAGTGAAGGTCTCTAAAGTGACAGTTGCTGCAATCACTGAAATGCTTCCCTTATTGTAGATACTTGTTGCTCAAAGTGCACTTTTTTCTGAAGTGTAACAGTAGGAACTGTATTCCTATTGCAATTAATCCTTGTAGATTAGTCTTTATAGAACTTAAAATAATTAAATGTATGACTGTCTTATATCCCAAACTCAGGAAATGTACAAATACTCTCAAGCAGAAGGCAACCTGATCCTTTAAAGTATTAAAAAAGTTAAGACTCCTGCAGACTAAGAACTCCCTAATAAAATGGAACATGGCTGTTAAAAGGATTATAAAAACAGTCTTCTGTCTCAGTAGCTCCTTAATGCAATAAAATGAAATACAGCACAAGTGTACATTCAAATCAGACAAAGAGCAGCAAATTGAAATGAGGTTATTTGCAAGCTTTGGTACACTAGTCCAAGGCTTTCTTCAATGACAGTACGTCACAGCGGATATTAGCCATTTACCATATGCTTTGTTCCTGTTTTTGTATTTCATTTATGTGTGCTGAGAATAAAGAAAGCAAATTTCTCTGCTTTTACCATCTCAGCCAATTACCTGCTATATTGCCTTTTTGTCTTGGATTACCAATGCCTTAGTGGCTACTTTCCCAGAAAAGGACTATGTTGCGACAAACATGTAAATTTTACCATTTTTGGAAATTTAAGATAAAAGAAAAATTTTTCGGAAAAGTTAACTTTGGTCTGATTACATAATTCTCCAAAATACTTCCTCTTCAACTCATTTTGTTGTGCTTTAGAGATTATAGCACGTCCTTTAAACTTGAAACCTGTTCTCAAGTCTGTATGCTTAAGGCTCTTACAAAAAGTAAATGCGTTAGCATTTGAGTTATGGAATGGAAGCTGAACAAGGTTTACCAATGCCTCAAGGCAGATAATGCTTGAGTGAAGGCATACTCAGCTTTATTAATCTCTTTTAAATTTCATTCACGGGAATGGATTTGTCTATCTAAAGGGTGGTGTATTTGGCTATGTGTATGTTATGCCCTGCATTTTATGTAGGGGAAAACAAAAAGGCAGCTAAAGAAAAGGACATATGAACACCAATATGAGATATCTAATAAAAATCCAAACAATGCCTTGTATAGACATTCTGCCTATTGCATTGGCTAAGTAGTTTTTGTTTAATATATTGGGAAATGTTCCTGTTGATCCCATAAGGGGTGGGTGGAAAGAAAAACTGTAATTAATGAGTTGAGCTGGCAAATTAAACTAGATGTAAGCCATTTCCCTGGAATTAATGACTGCCTATCACTGGTGCCATTATTAAAATTTAGGGCAGAAAAATATTAGTCAGCCTAAACACACAAAAATGCATTATTGTTTAAGCTGGAAGTTCACTATTGTTGAACATTAATATATATATGCAAATATATATTACTCAGAACTTAAATTTAAGTTATGTGTTTTATACTGTGGTTTTATAAGGTTTTACTGGGTATATTTATTTAGTCTTTATTACAGTTTCTCATAAGTATACAGTTTTTTTTTTATATTTTATTCAGTCTTTTTATGTCAGAGAGAAAATGTTTTATAGGTTCATCGGTTCATAGGTTGGTACTAGGCTATCGGCCCTAGGGCCTAGAGAAGCCTAGCCATAACAATTCCCTGGCTATTTCTTCCCACACTATTTACTTCCCTGGACCCCTGTCTAGCAGGGTGACTGACGTGATCCCCGGGGTGAATTTCCTTTCTGTGGTGTTTTTGAAACTTCACTTCAGGTGTTTTCATGTTATCACAATTAAAAATGATTAAAACCATCAGCTGATCGCTGCACACACTCACACACATGCACACATACACACACACACACACACACACACACACACACACACACACACACACACACACACACACACACACGCATGCACACAGACACATATATATATATATATATATATATATATATATATATATATATATATATATATATGGATTCACTTTGAATCATCGAATGTTCAGAACATCGACATTTTGATCATCAAGACCAGAACATCAATGTTCAGAACATTGAAAATTCAAAATAAACCATATGTTTGGATGTGTCCCCACACACCCCCTACTTTAATATTCCAACTCTGACATCGCATTACAGTGGGGTAAGGGAAATCTCCCATTTACCGCTATATGCGGTAGCACTAAATGGGAAATTTCCCGTACCCTACCTGCAATGCCAACACTCAGAAGGCACACACACACACACACACACACACACACACACACACACACACACACACACACACACACACACACACAAAACATGCAGGGCACCTTGCTGCCCTGCTTACACACCCAACATTCTACAATCTCACTTACCAGGCACTTCCACTTTAAACCTTCGATGTTCTGAACATCGATGTTCTGGTCTTGATGATCAGAACTTTGATGTTCTGAACATTCGATGATTTAAAGGGAACCCATATATATATATATATATATATATATATATATATATATATATATATATGTATATTGATTCAGTGGGTCTATTATATTCTGAAGAAGTCTTGGTGATAAAAAGCTGATTTGTATTCCGTTCATAGGTTCATAGGTGGGTAGTAGGCTATCTGCCCGAAGGCATTTATAAGCTTAGCCAGAATGTGTTGGCTTTCACCGTTCCCTTAGATTAGATCCCTGTGCCTCTGTCCAGCAGAGCCACTGAAGTGATACCTGAGGTAAACTTTCTGTTTCCCATCCACTCATCAAGGTTTCTTTTGAAGAGTGTTAGCGAGGAGCTCTGCCTAATGTAGATTGGGATCTTGTTTCAAAGCATGGGAAGTCTCTGGGACAGGAATCTATCCCTCCAGCACTTCCTATTTATTGTTGTGGTGAGGTTTAGATCCCTAGAGCGTGTGGCTTGAAGGGATAAGATTTTCTTTAGGTGGAGCATGTCCATCAATTCTGGGTTGGACATGGCCTTGTATGTCAGGCAGAGATCACCTTTGAGTAGGCGGTATGCAACCGAGTACAACTGGAGTTTCTTCAGTCGAGCTGCATAGGGCATCTGTTTGAGGCCATTGATCCTCTTGGTGAGGTACTTCTGTGGTCTTTCCAGCTGTTGCAGGTGTCTTGTAAGGTACATCCCAAATGGGGCGTTGTACTCTAAGATGGGTCTGAAGAGTGATGAGTAGAGAGGCACAATGACCTCTTTTGATCTGGATGCAAACCCTTTTGTGATTAGGTGGGCCACGTAGAAGAATTTTCTAACCACTTTGGCAATGTGATTATCAAAGGTGAGATTACTATCTACTTGGGTCCCCAGATCCCTTATTACATCTTCAATATTTAGGGGACTGCCACCTATGTGGTAGTTTGTTGGTACTTTGTTTTTTCCAAAGGGGATGACTATGCACTTTTTGGCATTTAGCTTGAAGCCATGATTTTGATACCAAGTATCCGTCTCAGTGAGACCCTTTTGGAGGATGTCTGTGTCAGCCAGAGAGTCAATTATAGCCCCTAGTTTGCAGTCGTCTGCGAACTTGGTCAGCCATAGTCCTCCTGTGCTTGCCTGTACCTCTGAGAAGTATATGCTGAACAGGAGGGGTCCTAGGACTGAGCCCTGGGGAACATCACTTGTAACCTGTTTAGAGATGGACCTAGCTCCCGCAACTGTCACCATGTGGGTTCTGTCCATGAGCCAGTTGGCAACCCATCTTGTGATGTAGGGGTTTATGTTCAGGCTGGTGAGCTTGTCTATAATACCAGAATGGGGAATGGTGTTGAAGACCTTAGTGAGGTCTAGGTAGGCTGTGTGTACCACCTTTCCCTCATCTATAGCCTTGGTAACTGTCTCAAAGAAGTCCACCAGGTTTAGAAGGCATGATCTGTCCTTAACAAAGCCAAACTGGGTACGGTCCAGTGTTTGGAGGTTCCCAATGTCTCTGTTAATGAGTTCAATGATGATGCACTCCATAGCCTTGCAGACCAAGCTAGTCAGGCTTATAGGGCGATATTTCCCGGGGTCTGTTGTGGCTCCACCTTTGTGGAGTGGAATAACTGTTGCTGTGTGCCACTCTATGGGTATGTAGCCTGTGAAGAGGCTGAGTTTGAACAGTGTGTTTAGGTGAGGGGTTAGTTCGTCTTTGAGCTCATGTAGGACGCAGCCTGGGACACCGTCCAGTCCCATTGATGCTGAGCTTTTGGCTTTGGAGAAGGCTGTTTTAACCTGAGTGTCTGTGATTACAGGAACTCTACATTCTTCTGGTATGGTTATGGACCCTTTTGGTGGTGAGAGGGGGGTGAAGTTTGCGCTGAACCTGTCTGCCAGGATGTTGGCGATATCGGTTGGTTCAGTGTACTTTGTGCCATTCTGCACTAACTCTGAGCAGATCTGAGCATTGCTACTTAGATTCTTGACATAGCTAAAGAATGCCTTGTGGTTATCTTTGGAGTCCTTGGCAATTTTTATTTCAAAGCTCGCCTTGGATGATTTTATGAGGGATCGTAGTTTCTTGCTGATACTGATCAGGGATGTCTTCACTTCTTGGGATTTTACTCTTTTCTGTACTAGTTTCCTCCTTCTACTGTATAGCTTGTTTATGGCAGGAGTCCACCAGACCAGTTTCCTTTTCTTGGAGGAGTGAGCCTTGGTTTTGCTTGGGATGGCATGATCCATGCATTCTTGTAGCTGCCCATAGAATGCATTAGTAAAGAATTTTGCAGCTTGCACAGTGTTATCCTTCAGCATGGGGGCTTTGAAACGTTCCGCCATGGTCTTAAGTAATGTGAAGTTTGCTTTTGAAAAGTTTTTCATGGTGGCTTTCTTGTCCAGGGGTGGAGGCAGAATATGGATATCCAAAGTGATTTTTTTATGGTCAGATCTAACCAGCGAGGGGTTGACCTCTGGTGTGGAACACCGGTCTCCCATGTTGGTAATGACCAGGTCCAATATGTTGTCACCTCTGCTGGGAGTGTTGACCAGTTGAGCCAGGGCGATTGAGTTTATAAATTCTAGGAAATGTTGGGCAAGGGAGTTAGTACTTGAGTAGTTCTCCCAGTTAATGTTTGGGTAATTGAAATCACCCAATATTAGGGTGTTTGTTAGGACCTTTATTTTTCCCAGTGTTTCCAGAAATGCAGAATGGGGGTCCTGGGACATGGTGGGTGATTTCTAGCAAGCTACAATTTGAATTGCAGTTGTGCCCATTGTTAGCTGCACGTGGATGATCTCTGAAGCATCGTGCTGTGCCACTAACCTGGAGGTGTGGGTATTCTTGATGAATATGGATACGCCCCCACCTTTTGTATTTCAGTTTGGGTTCTGTGGCCTAAACGTATGGTATGAGTTGTAGCCTGGTAGTGCTGGGGTGCTCACTGGAGCCTTAAACCAGGTTTCTGTTACTGCACATATATCGATTTTCTCCATACTGAGAAGTGCCTTGAGTGCATGCATTTTGAGGTTTAGACTTCTGTCATTGAATAGCATTACCCTCAGTTTTTTGTTACTTGTGCTATTTACGGTGGTGGGTTTGTCTTTTGAGCCTTGCCTAAAAAAGGCACTATGGAGGTGGGAAGAGCCTTGGCAAGTATTCGAAAGCCTAAGAGTAACAGGTGTAAGCCATCTCTAGCGAAGCAGCGTGGCTTGTCGAGCATGTCATCCCACACGGACAGACACTGGATCCCCTTTGAATGACACCAGAAACTTAGCCAGTTGTTGAAATTGAGAATTTTTTTTCTTTATACCATGCTATCATTTTTGGTCAGGGCAGGATGCTGCTCAGGGCCAGGGTCATATTGGCCTGGGCTACATGATCAGAAAGCTCTTCCATGTCTCTTTTCATGTAGTCCAGGGAGGTATGGCTCAGGTCATTCACACCAACATGGACAATGACAGAGTCATATTTGTACTTGTTCCGGAGTGACATGAGTGCTTGTGTTATGTGGTGGATCCTGGCACCTGACAGGCAGCTAACAGTAACCTTCTCCTTATTCAGCCTAATGAGTGGGATGTCAGTGTGCCTGACTATAGAGTCACCTATTACTAGTATGTTGGGTATATTATTTTGCCTTATGGGCTGTAATTGTATGGCACACTGGTTTTGTGAAGTATGTGTTTCATGGTTTGTGTTGGGGGGGGGGGTGAAGGTTGCTTGGATGGTTGCTTTGGAGGTCTCTGTTGGTTTTGCGGATTTTTATTTAGAGCCTCCGAGTATGTTTTTGTGTATTTATGTGTGTTTTTTTGCCGGTGCTGGTTTAATGGGTCTATGTAAGACTGGTGGTGTGATGCAAGTATTTCCCTTCTCCTCTTGACTGTCTGATCCAGTCTTGGGTTGAGAGAGCTTAGCCTCTAGTTTGACTGTATAACTACATCTCTTGGATGTATTAGTGTTTGGTTGTAGGAGGAGGGGGTTGTCTGTGTACATGAAGCAGTTGTAACATTGCCTCAAAATGCCCAGATTCACCAGTTGGACTGGAGAGTACACCTGAAACTGCCCTTTGGACATGCCTGGATAGGTACATTGAACTGTTTTACTGGATGGCTGGTTAAAGCTTAAATAAATGTTTCTCCGTTTGTTTGTGACTCCTGAGCAGTCCATTTCACCTGGGAATATTTTTTTGTTATTTGTTCTGTTCTTTCCTGGTTCCTCATTTGACTTGTGGTGCAGACAAAATACCATCTTAATATAGAATAGCTGCTTTGGAGCCAAGGTGTAAAAAAGACCACACAAACTACCTACAGCAGCCAGCCCTACAACTAACAAATACAGTGTAATACAGTACAGTGTCAGGAGACAGTACAGTTTTTTTTAAACTGCTGAAGGGTTTACTGTCAAAATGTGGAATGGCACTTACACGAAACTTGGATGGTCGAATGCACCTTTTCCAGTTTCCGTAATGCCATTTTGAGAATGTTCGAATGGCAATGTACATTTGGTAATGTGCATTCGATGTTCTGATAACAGATCGCAGTGCAGTGGGGTTCACGAAATTTATCCTTTTCCTCATTGTAGTGCAATGTTGGAGTTAATATATATAATTTGCAGGGGATGTGGGGGGGGCTTGCCCCCCTGCAAAACTGTAAAAACTTGTGCTGTAGATGTACAATTCATACAGCAGCTTTAACACAACTTCCTCAGGGTCTGATGTCACCTCATGACATTTCAAATGTGTTCAAATGCAGATGTCGAGGTGATGATTTTCAACATTCCATGCAAGTGACATTGCCAAATTCGGAATGTCAGTTCAATCAAGTGAATATATATTTTTTTTACTTCCAACTTTTTGATAGTAAACCTGCTGAAGTATAGTCACAGTATATAAGAGAAGTCCACAAAAATTCTTAGAGCTCTTTTGTGTGTTTTTCAGCTCAGCTAGACCAGGTAAGCATCTACTGTCATTAGATGAATATTCCCAGTCCTCCTAATGTAAAAGCACAGTAAAGAAGTTTCTGGAGTGAAATGTTACCACAAACAAACTTAAAAGATAAGAAATGTTACCACATACAAATTTAAAGATATGGATACAGCAGTATACTTTAAACAGTTTATAAAAGTTTGGTTATCTAGGTATAGTACTTTGCTTTGTATAAATGACCCAAGAGCCACTCAATTATACAGAATTTATAAAGGCACTAAAAACAAAATAAGCTGATTAATAAGCCCTCTAGCCAATAAAGCTACTTGTAGAAAGCTCAAGTGTTTTCCCAACCTAAATAGACAAGACTACCTCCCAGTGCACTAGAGAGAAAATTCACTGACCTCTTGATGTAAAAACAAATGATTGCTAGAGTATAAAAATATACTACTTTATCCAACAGCTAGCTAGATAATGAATTCAGATCAAGTAAATTAGTAGAACAGACAATGAGAGGTAAAATGCCCTTTTTCAATGTAATCACAAGGAAAGGAAAATAAATAATTCAATATATCAACAACAGTGTGCAAAAGGAGGAGCTTACTAAGCTAAATTTACAGTAAGGACAGGCAGCTTAAAATCAGCAGGTTTAAAAAGCAGATCAACAAAGGGGAGGGTGGGTGAGAAAAAACGAGCAGGGAACCACCAGCAGTGCTTTCAATTATGCAGGCTTGAGCAAAAGACAAAGGCCCAGAATTTCACAATGCATTTAAGTATCACTCAAGAGACAATTAACCAATGAAAAAAACATGTGAAATGTACAGCCTAGATAATTTAAGTGTCTATCTCTCACACAGAACAAAAACACCAGGCAAGCAGATTTCTTAAAACAGAAAACAAAATGGAGCACATAAAACAGAAAGCAGCTCTGTCAGCCACAGGCAAAAATATAGGTTTACTTTCCTCACCCAGCAGGGAGTCATCAGCAGTGCTTCAGTTTATGCATGGTTGAAACCTTTTCAATAAAAGACAAAGGCCCAGAAAGACCAGTCACCAGTGTTTAAAGACCAGTCACCAATGGCATACCACAGGGCTCTATGCTGGGCCCCTTACTGTTCGGAATTTGTTTCTCAGAAGTCCAGATAAACTTGGATAACTTGTGGCTGACCAAGTTCACTGATGATTGCAAATTGGGAGCAATTACTGAGTCCCCCAGTGATGTTAATATATTGTAGAAAGAGTTAATGCAGACAAATGATTGGTGCCAAAGCCACAGATTAAAGCTAAATGCAAAAATAATGCATTATTATTCCCTTTGGGAAACTGAAATTCCTGCTAATTACATTATAGCAGCACCCCTTAAGTGTAAAGCCAGTGGTACATTATCTGGGTACTTGGGTTTATAGCAATCTGAACTTTGACCACCATGTGTCCACAGTAGTAAATAAATCCTTGTATGTGGCACATCTTATAAGTAAAGGCATCACATCTAGTGCTAAGTATTTTATAATCCATTGTACTTAGCCCTCATCAGACCAGTAATTGAGTACAATGCTCCATTTTGCATGTACCTCACCAGACACCTGCAACAATTGGACGGACCACAGAAGTTTCTCACCAAGAAATTACAAGGTACACAAAACAAGTCTTGTCACTGCATTATGTCTCCTACAGGTTTCTAAGAGGTGACCTGTGCCTGGTTTACAGGGCATTCTCTAACCTGGCCCTGATGGAAATGTTACACATTTGTAAATCAAACTGCATGAGGGTCACTCGCTCCAGGGATCTTAACCTAGCCTCTGGTATAAACAGATCGTGTTGGAGAGAGAGATACATCTCCCAAAGGCTGCCACTTCTCTTGAACAACCTTCCAATTCATGTGAAACAGAGCCCCTCCATGATCTTCTTCAAAAGCAACCTAGATCAATAGATGGGTGACTGCAAATTCCCTCCTGGGGTGGTGCTCATGTCCCTCCTGGACAGAGGAAGTCATTATTACCTACCATAGAGCCTTAACTTTGTGAACTTCACTCACCTAACCACTGTCAATTGGAGAAACTCAGGATAAATATGGCTAGGCTTGCAGGGTCTCTTGGACCATTAACCTAGTAACCTTCTATGAACCTATGGACCTTTGAGTAAGTGGTTATTTTCAATTCATATCATGCCACAGTTTTCCTAATGGCAAGGTTGATTTCTTTCTTTGCTTGCTTAAGTATCTTTTTATCTCATGAGGTGGGTATTTTATTATATGAAGCAAGTAGTTTTATCCTCTTATTATTGACTGTTTTTAACTGAGTGTTCTACCATAATGCTTTTTTTTGTATTTCCTATTATATTTATTGCAGATATAGATGAGTTGTTTATATGTGGTTAGATGGCCACAAAAGTCAGAAGTATATGTAGAGGCTTTAGTGCACATATTAGTGGAAGGGGAGGCACTTTTGAATATCTTCTTACCCTCATACAAAAATATTAGGTTTGTTTTTGAGTAATTGTTGAATATGTCAGTAATATTGGGCAGTATGGTACAACCTTTTAGGTAGTTTATAGACTGGTGGTCGGATATGATCAGATTTGATTAATTGTACCAAAACCACCCTTGCCACCACCTACCTATTACCCTCCCTACTTTATGGTGCTCCTCTTTTCATCAGCCTCATACTGCTCTAAAATCCAAGATTGAAATATTGATACAACAAAACTGCCAAATCTGCAAATGGTGTGACTTACTGCACCCATCACTGTACTGCCCTGAAGTCAGTCAAATGGCTTGAACTAATGCACCATATTAGCCTCTTACAACTCAGAACTGCCCACAATATAATTCACAATAACACTGCCTGCCCTGCCCTCAGTACTATGCTTCATGAACACCAACCTAGAAGACCACTAATATCAAAAGACAACTCCGATATGGGCATAAACAGAAAAAATTCAGCCAGTCAATTTCATTATGCCCACTCTGTCACCAAAGCATAAAACACCCTATCAATCAATGTCAGATCAAACTCTAAGCTCCCATCCTTCAAACACAAATTAAAGGAATCTGTATCAAAATCATGGACCCGCTTTTGTTCTAAACCTGATTAAAAACTCCCTTCATACTTCATACTTCATACCTCAAAAACAGATTGTATCAATTGTTCACTGATGAATCTCAACTACATTTGTAACCATGTTTAGTATGTCACCATATTTTAAAATTGTACTATGTTCTACAGCTGTTTTACATCTATGTTTTTTTCTTGTCTTATGTCCTCAGCTGGACTAATGTCTATATTTTAAATGCTCTGTTTTTTAACTGTACAATGTAAGTAATACTTAATGTGGAGCTTTTCTCCCCAGGCCTCCGAAGAAAACGGACCTGTGTCCAGTCTGACTCTCCCGGTCAACAAATGTAAATAAATAAATAAATAAATACTTCACTACCATTCATCAACTGTCTTCTCCACACTACCTTTCCTTTCCTACTCTAGTAGTTGTCTCTCACTGATGACCTCATAGACCGTCCTTATTTTTCTGCTTCTTCCATAACCACCTTTAAATACTATGGCCGGGCTTCACTAATCCTCCGTGTAAGACTAAATAAGTCTTACACGGAAACTGCAGCCAAAGAGGAAGACGTCAGCATGCCATGCATATTCATGAGGGTGCGCTGACTCAACTCTAAGGCTAACACGGAGCGTGCACGAGTGCAGGGGGCGTGTCGGACTGCCGAGCAGTCCAAAAATCCATGCCCCTGCAAGTCCCTTAATCTGCAAATGTCAACTGAAATGAGCAAGTCCACTCAAATGTGTACATACCCAGCACTACACCCCCCACATTGTAAATCCCTGTACAATTCTAAAATGTAAAACTTTCTTTTTTTTTTTTTTTTTTTTTTTTTTTTTTAATATTTCCAATATAGCTGCCCGTATTTGCACGTGTTTGCGTGGGTTTGCCCATTGCTTAACTACAGTTAGCAGTTTAGTGATCGAAGAGGATAATAAGAAACTTATATGCAAATTAAGCCAAATAGCAATAGCGTAGTGGTAGAGCCTTCGCACAAAGAGGAGGCATTCCCGATTCGAGTCCCACGACTCCCCTTTCTATTTTCTGTAGGAAATCTGTATAGAAAAACAATTCCTGACATTTATCTTTTAAAAATTAGTAGAAAGCATTGAAATGGCCTATGTAGTAGTGAACGATATTTTATATATATATAAGAAGGCGAAATGGTTATGCATACTGAAGAATGCATAAGTAACGTATCTTAAGCAATGTGAAGCACTGCTAAAAAAGTTTACCAGTATTAAGCACATTTAAGTATAATTGCTCATAGCTTAGCACTGCTTTAACTAGCGCAATGGCTTTGCGCGGAGCTGTGCATCGTGCCAACCAACGCAAGCAAAACATGTTTGCGTGTAGCTGCGCACCGCGCTAACTAGCGCAATGTCGGGCAACGACGGGCAACGTTGGACAACGTAGAGCACTGTAGAGCAACGTGGAGCAACATTGGGCAAAGTTGAGCAAAGTCGGCTAAACACAGCCACACCTCCTAGCCGGTCTGGCCAGTAGTAAAATAAAAAGCAATGACAGGCCTTGAACCTGGGATACTGTGCACCATAATCACAGTACTAAACCACTAAGCCATGACAGCTTTTGATATGCATGCACTTTCAACACACACATACATATCAATGGAAGTCTACCCATTGCTAAGCAGGTGTGCTTTCAGCTGAGATTTTTCAAAACCGGCCAATCACAAATAAGTGTGGGAAATGAGGCATATTTAAGCCCCATAGGTGGGAATACTTACCATAACTGGTTGTAGCTCCCATTTGCAGGCAGCATGACTGGTGTTGGAGAGGGCTCTCGCTTTCGAGTGCAACGGTGGGGCATTGAGAACTCAAAAGTGATGGTTTGGTTCCTCATCCATAATCATGATGACATATTCCTGCAGAGCCAGTTCCAGGGCACTGAATACAAAGCGGAAGCCTGGAACCGTCTAGCACATGATCTCACCAGTGCCACAGGCATCCCTCGGACTGGTGAGCAGGTCAGACACCACTACTCAGACCTGAAGAGGTAGGACCAACTGAACCAGTGGATACAGGAGGTCCGTAGGATGGAAAATGCCCCACTACTGAGTAGGTAGCCATGGAATGAAGTATGAATTGCTATTGTAGTCTATATTATGGATAGGTATATGTCTCAATATCACTTCATTTACCTCGCAGCTGCAGGTGTCCATGCTGTGAATCAGCAAGCCTCTGCAGATAGGCTGCTAAGGCTGCGCCACCAGGCAGGTTAGTAATTATTCTGCATGTATTGTTATATAAAATAAGTGAGAGAGCATGAAAAAGAGAGTTGTAACCCATTAATAAAGGTATAAAATGTCTTGAATCAGTCTTTTGCATGCACTGTAATATTAAATAAATGAGAGAGCCTCTATAAAAGTGTGTAATGTAATTAATAAAGGTATAATTCCTGGAGTGTGTCCGTGTCACTTTATTCGATATGTTGTACTCTTGCATTATAGAAATATTACTGTTATATCAAGCGCTGTCAACCCACACTTGGGTAGGCCCATATAAAGTGGAAGAAAGGAGTGCCAGTAGCTGTTAAGCATATATACAGTCCTCAACAGTTGGTTAATGTCCGGCATGTACAGGTTAATCTGGCACAGGAGTAGCATGTTATTGTGTTCCCCAGAAATGTCAGTGTGCTGCTAGAAATGTAGGGGGCTGTTAAAATATAATAGATAATGTCACCTGAACACATACAGATATGTAGATATATAAATATAAATAAAATATATAAATACGTAGCAGTAACATCTGCATCCTGGACAGTCTGTATGTCAGATACAGGTCAGGTATATAAAGAACTAGCAAAACCCATTTCACAATTTAACGGACATTGCCAAGTGTAATAATACATGTAGGGGATATATACCTGCAGTCAATAGGAATGTAGTGTAAACTATAAGTACATATAAGTTGTTAATGGAAGTATCTTTTTACACCCTACTGTATGTGCATAAACAATTCTATTCCACATGTCAATGGGTATGTCTAATCTCAAAACATTTGTTGGGACATATGTCCTATTGGTTCAAAAATATCTGCATTTACTTTGATGCATGTGCCCTGTTCAAATACCACAATCTTGGTGGCCTGTTGCCACCAATCAATCCTACATGCTGTTGGAATGTCTACTGTTGTTCTATATATGAATGTGTTATGCTTGCTCTTCAACTGTTGGAACTCTGGTGTGTTGGGTTAATGGGAATACTACTGCATGCTGTTACAACTAATTTGGAATGCTGTTGGCTGTTAACAACCCATATTGTCATTAAATCCTCCTAAACCTAGAATGTATGGGAAGGCCGGTCCCAGCGGACCCACCTGTTCCAGCTCAGCTGGCGATGGTACCTGGCACCAGCAGATCCGGTGCCCAGCCCGGGACCTCCTCCTCCATTGGTCCTGTGCCACCTTCAGGTGGAAGCGCTGCAGGGGATGGGGCTCATCCCCCATGTGCAAGCGTGGCCGGAGGAGGGCCACCTATCACCCTCCGAATGGTCCAGGCTGTGGTGCGTAGGGAGATCGAGCATTCAGTCGCTGATAATCTACTCCAGCTTGAGGCATGTGTGGCACGACTCATGGGTGAACCTGCCCCTCCTACCCAGCCCCCAGCACAGCCACCCTCTTGGCTGTGAAGGTGCAGTGGTGACTGCCCATGGGTGGGGATCTCAGTTCCACTGTTGCCATCTGTGGGCTCATGGGCTTGCAATTTCCAAACATCCTTCCCCCTCAGTGGTGTTCACCCACCACATGTGTCATATTCCGCCCCTGTATGCATCTTGTTTGTCTTGTCTGTTTACCTCCCCAACCTACCTCCCCATACATACCCACTTCCCCTACAACACATTCCACTCTCACCTGAAAAAAAAAGGGCAATCTGCTCCCTAAAAAAAATTACGTCCCATACATAGCTGCCCATTTTGCACACATGTCCGCTGGACAATAAACTGATATTTAATTGGCAGTACAACATACTTTGTTGTCCTCACCCCTCTCTCAGGGGTGGAAGGTTTCATATTTCCCTCCAAATTTCTAGCATATGCACAGCTGTTGCTGTTAAAGAAATAGGCAGCTATGGACCTTCCCTACACCTGTCCTGCACATCCCGAGCTGTTTTCTCTACTGTCTTTCCCTCTTTGTGCCCCTTTTTTACCACTTTCCTATCTCCCAATTTTCTTTTCTTTCAAAGAAATGAGCGCGGGGGTTAGCGGGAGTAAGCACTTTTAAGCAGTAGTTAGCGGGTTTGTGTGAGTGTGCGCTTGTGTGCGCTTAGCTAAGTATTGCTAAGCTTCACGCAAACCCACTTACAACTGCTTAATAGTGCCTTAGTCACTCTGCATGTGAGGACCCTTGTTCTGCTCAGCAGCAAAATAAAACACCTCTGTCAGTCTCAAACCCGGTCCTTGGACACACTAGACTGCATGAAGTACCACTAAGCCACAACAGATATACAGCAGGTTGCTGCTGAAATAGATATATCATGCATCATAATAACTGAATGTAAAAGAAAGATAGGAATGCCATAACACAAAACCTGTTCTGTGGAACTTTACCAGCAGTTGTTGTGGAATTGCATTACATGACTGTGATAACAGAACCAACCATTCTAGCAGTAAATAGTATTACAGCAGCACTTTACAGCCCCCACACAGTATCATAGCAGGACAATCCACACCCAAATGTACAAAATACCTGTGTGTTCAGGGTCCACCAAGGATGTAGGTAGGCATCCTAAGCACTGGAATTGTCTAGTTTTCTTGAGCATCCTGTGCTAATGTCAACAATAAAAAGCAGAAACTGTGCAGAAGTGAGTACATTAATATTCACAGTATAGCAGTTCACAAACAGTACATGTGCCAAATGAATAAATCTCAATAACTACTTATGTATGGCAGCTAATTGTATAAGTAGAAAAGAAACTACATACTCCCACGTATCTTGTGTTAGCATTTGTAGGGGTGAGTATAATTCTACACTGACAAATGTGTACTGGAAGTGGCAACATTCAAGTCTGAGTACAACATTCAAATCACTGGCTACACCCCTAGCTTCAGATATAAGAAGTATACCAACCTTCTGACTTACACAACGGTGTCCACAGCAGCCAAGCATGGGCCCCACTTTGGAAAGCTGAAAGGGCTATGCCTACCTGACTTAACAATTTATAGCATTTGGTTGCTATGACAGTGAGTACTGCAATCCCCACACAGCAGGCTGCATGCAATTACCAATTGGTGGCCACCAATTTGTGCAGAGGCCATCACATGCACATGTGCAGATACCTATAAAAGCAGGCTGTACTTGCTGTCCACACATGCAATCATTCCATTGCTCGTACAGAGAGAGAGAGAGAGAGAGAGAGAGAGACAGAGACAGAGACAGAGACAGACAGACAGACACCAACATCCACATCAACAGCAACAGCCACAGCAACAGGAAAAAAAATTATAATTAAACCAAAAAAAATATATAATTAAACCAAAACCAAAAAAAAAAAGACACACGGAGCTGAAATTTACAAACACATACAAAGGAAAGGTATGTAACAGATATGTATTTACTGGCATGTTGTAGATGTTTTTGAAGAGTACTCTACAGACTTTGAATCATCCATATGTGGCAGCAGTACGTATCTATGCACAGATGCCCAGCATAACTACTGCCACGGACAAATCTGTGTGTAGCTCTGTGCAGTGGGATATAACTGTGACATATGTAGCTCAGCATTAAATGTCAAACATCTGATCCATGTTATCTGTGTTCTGTACAGTAGTGTGTACAATGGCTGTTTGGGGGAGTAGCACATACAGCTATATAAACATGGATGTGACAGAGTAACAAATGCATGATAGTCATATTAACGTGTAGCTTAGCATTGGCAACTGCTGTACCAGGCTAGTATGCTAATCTAGCATTTGCAGCTATATATATATATATATATATATATATATATATATATATATATATATATATATATACACCCTCTAATATTACTGTATGCTCACATGTGACACCTGTTCATGTTGCAGTAAGGCCCAACAGGTCAGCCGTGAGGTCCACGGACTTACAACAGTGTGGACCTTGTGTGTGTATGGCACACACATATGGAGAGATCTTTCTGTGTCAGATATATTAGCATCTGTACATGTGCATAGAGCAAGGGACATACTGCAACTGTTTGTGAAGGGTGGACATATATATGTTGTTGAAGGTTGTTATGTGCACATTTCTATGTAGGTTGTAATGTGTGGCAAACAAGACAGCATACAGTGCTGGTATATGACATGTGGTGGTTAAATGCTGTGGGTATGATTTGTCAGGTTTGCAGTGTTGCAGCCAGTGAGGCCTGCTAAAGCTACATGGGCTGAGAACACCTTCAATGCATTCCGCACAAGACTGTGCAATATTATTACATAACTGTATACCTCACAACCTTTGCATAATTGATATTCCCACCATGAAAGGTGGACTGTATATGTGCCCATATGTATATGTATATGTACACCAATATTTGTTAATGTGTATGCGTGTGTGTGTATATATATATATATATATATATATATATATATATATATATATATACATAGGGAGAGAGAGAGACAGCGTCATAGTTACAGCGACAGATGCCTGGTGACACAGCCATGGACTCAAGCTCAATGTTGAAACTGCATTGGCATCCCTTCTGGCAAAAACTCTGTACCCATGAACTACCACATAGGTGGTAGTGTACCTAACACCGAAAGTGTGATAAGAGACCATAGGACACAGGTGGACAGTTGTCTCCCCTGTGATAATCACAGTGCCACACTAGTCATGTAATCTGTCTACGTGGCACACCTCATCACATAAGGTGTGTCATCCAGGGAAATATAGGTCAGTGTTCCCCTCTACTCATCACTCATAAAACCCATTATAGAGTACAATGGCCCATTTGGTATGTACCTCACAAGACATGTACAGCAACTGGAAAGGCCACAGACATACCACACAAAGAGTAATACCGGCCTCAAACAGATGCCCTATGCAGACCATCCCACAAAACCACAGCTAGACTGTGTTGCATACCGCCTACCCAGAGGTGACCTCTGCCTAACATATAAAGCTATGTCAAACCCAGAGCTGTTGGACATGCTCCATGTAAACAGATCACAATCCCTACGAGCTACACGCTCTAGGGACCTAACCTTGTCACCTCAATAAACAGAACATGCTGGAGGGATAGATTCCTATCTCAGAGACATCTCATACTCTGGAACAAACCACCTATCAATAGCAAACAAAGCTCCTCATTAGCAGTCGTCATGAATAATCCTGATGATTGGATGGGAGATAGGAAATACACCCTGGGAATCACCTCTGTGGCTCTGCCTAACAGGGGCACATGAAATTAAATTACATGTGTGTCAAAGACCAGGGTAGCATATGGCTAGGCTTCTATAGGCCCTAGGGCCAGTAGCCTATTACCTACCTATGAACCGATACACACCCAAATGTACTTGTTGCAATAATTGCTATGTGAGGTTGACTGAGTGTGATGGTGAATTTGTTGGTGAATGTGTCAAAGTTCTGTATATGTGTGATAGCTTAGTGGGAGACTGTTTCTGTCATGGTATTTTGTGTCCTAGCTCTGATCCCAGCAAAAGATGTGTATGCTATTGCTAGGCAGAAAAAGCTGCATGGCATATGGTCTGACATAGTCCCTTGGTGTCGACTGGGGTGTGCCATTGTAGGCTAAAGCAGTACATGTATGCTTATTGATTGGTACTGCTGATGAATCCAAATCCCATATGAACTGTAGTACTACCTGAAGCTGTAGGCCTAAACAGCACAGTATGGTGTATGTCCACATTGCTTGTAACCACTGTTTTGTGTGTTCCCTGTAGTCCTCACAGATTACATACCTCAGGCATAAGGTTTTGTAAGTACTGACACATAGTACTGTATGGTACACAAGTAAAGTTCATCTGGGTTGCCATACCTTTGTGTCTTGTATGTATGTCTGATGTGTGTGTGGGGTATGCCTGTAACATGCCCTCAGTCATATGTCTGTTACAGGATATAAGTGCATATCTAGCAACATGCATAGTCTAGTACAGCAGTATGCCACCTATATTAACGAACGTGCACATATGTTAGCCAGGGGTTTGCCATCAACAACTAGTGTGGTATACTGGTAATATTGTAACTGGACTTTACAATTGTTGCAATGGATGACATATTTCTTTATGCATTAGCTTGATATATACCTCCTGTGTCTAGGTGGTGCATTGTGTCGCATACAGTGTGCCATGGAATGTTGTATAGTCTTACATACTGGTTTCTCTTTGTTGCTGTGCAGAACATGGTTTGATATATAGAGCATGCCAGGCACTGTCAGGCAGTTGTGGGTTGAGCACTGATATGTGGTATTGAAAGTGTGTATCCCCTGACAGCCAATAGGTTGCTATATATGTCAGTTCAGTGATATCTGTACTTTAGAATGTTAAGTGTGCCACATGACTTGCTCACACATATTGTTTCATTGTCTTCCAGGGTCATGGCTTACCATCGCAACCCTACCTATAGCCAGGCAGAGGATGAAGTGATAACAACCAGCCTGGTTCAGCACTACACCCTGCTGTTCTCAAGAACCAGCCAGGACCAGCATGAGCGGATTGCACTGTGGCAAGATGTTGTCCATAGGGTAAATGACATAGGCATGCATAACTGAACCTATGAGTAGGTACGCCATCACTGCAGTGATTTACTTAGACATGTCCGGCAGCGTGCATCTGATGTCCGTAGACAACAGCTTGCCACAGGTGGTGGGGTAGCCATCCATCCCCCCCTCACCAGAGTGAAAGAGCTGCTCCTGAGCCTGGTGGCTCCTGGCCAACAACAACAACAGCAAACATGTATCATCATGGAGGCCGGAGCCACCCAGCGAGTTGACACGGAGCATGCAGGTAACATGGCATATCTGTGGACTACTGTTACCTCTATTGGTAGATCGTGCATATGTGAGATGTGTACTGTGTAGTTAGAAGATGTGGAGCCTGGTGTTGTGCAATACTGATAATTTGTAACATAATCTGTAGGGCTGTGACTGTCAACCATTGTACTACTGTAAGATTGCAAACCCACAGTGGTAATACCACAGTTGTTGGCACTGTCACACTGTTTCATATCCTTGTAGGTCCCTCTGGTGTGACAGCAAGGCAGCAGACCCATGCTGGTGAGTGTGTTCGACATTTAATATTGCAAATTAAATGTGCATGTCATAGGTGAGGTATAGCCATGTACACGTAACACACCTACACATAATGTATGCTCTGCATGTTTGCTGTGAGACTATGCACATCTCAGTAATGTGAGTAGCTTCCTGAAACACATGCAATACACAGAGCATCCCACACAATTGTAGCAACACTGTAGTGGACATTGGATAGGCAGAGTCGATACACATGCACACAACATACACAACTTTGTCATATGCAGTACACGTTAATATGCTACACATGGCATAATCAGACACCCACTGTAAGGTCACACTCCAGTATCCCAAATGTCATCCACACAGCACACATAATATACCTGAGGGGTAGAGGCCTATCATGGGGCTGTGCGACACTCTTCAACACATAACACATTCATGTTAGGCAATGCTCCCTATTGGGCACCTTACAAACCCATGTAACAACTGGCTGTGAAATGGTGAATGTAGCCATGGTACTGCAGTTCAGGTACAGCATGCTAGGTGCCGGTCTGGCACACATTAGTAGCCTTGAGTGACCACATGATGCTGCATGATGATGACTCATGGTACTACACCCCACCCAGTTACAGTAATAACAGTACTACACATAGCATCATTGATATGCACCTCAATGTTGTGTGTGTGCAAATATATGCACCTATACACAATATGCATAGCAATCACCATTTGTACAAAGTGACACATATATGTCTTGTAATGCTAGTGAGTGTATAGGTCACATGACAGACATTGGGTATGTGTGATGTTTAATGTTGCAGTTGTGTTGTAGCATGCCATGTCATGGCTGGCACTGGCATGTCCACAATATGTTCTACACTCACCATAACCACTGTACAATGGCTATGTTGAGCAATGGTATTCCATCAGGTATACATGCACCATTCATCCTGTGTGTATACATAGCATGCATGTGCTAAACGTGTCCACAATTATCTGCTAAAGACACAGATGCTGTAATCAGAAATGGATATCTATGTGACACACAGATATACATCCAGCCATGGTATGTATACCTGTGAGTGATGGTGCACAGGGCATTGCAGAGCTTTTAATACTTGCACAGCAATGTTGTGTCCATGTACACATTGCATTCCAGGGTGAGGCCAATCACTGAACAGCAACACACATGCATCAAAGCCATGTATACTGTTATTAGCAAGGGCTGTCTACACTTGCACTGCATGCTGTTGAGCAACACATGTCCTGCATGTTGACACGTGTGATATGACTGTTTGGCTTGTGATACTGTACCCCACCATCAACCGCTATTGAGTATGTTCTGGATTGCTGGTGGTGTGTGTGTGTGTGTGTGTGTGTGTGTGTGTGTGTGTGTGTGTGTGTGTGTGTGTGTGTGTGTGTGTGTGTGTGTGTCTGCTTTAGTGAGTGTGTGTGCATGTGTGCATGTGTTCATGTGTGCATGTGTGCATGTGTTCATGTGTGCATGTGTGCATGTGTGCATGTGTTCATGTGTTCATGTGTGCATGTGTGTATGTGTGCATGTGTGCATGTGTGCATGTGTTCATGTGTTCATGTGTTCATGTGTGCATGTGTGCATGTGTTCATGTGTGCATGTGTTCATGTGTGCATGTGTGCATGTGTGCATGTGTTCATGTGTGCATGTGTTCCGACATCATGTACAGGTTGTAAAGTGTGTTTCCTGTCTTCCTCTCACAGGTGCTGAGGTTGGGCTGGTTCACTGCAGCAGGGAACCCGATGTCACTGAGCCAAATAGTGATAATTAGGATAAGTGTGTTGAGGCACAGGCATGTTTGCCAGGGTCTGTCATTGGGCCACCAATCAACAGTAAACAAGTGTCC
Source organism: Protopterus annectens (assembly GCF_019279795.1). NCBI lineage: Eukaryota > Metazoa > Chordata > Ceratodontiformes > Protopteridae > Protopterus > Protopterus annectens. The sequence goes on from NC_056751.1 coordinate 689,093,938, forward strand.
ACCCCATCCATGCACACAGTCATACTGCCAATACATCCATCAACAATGCCCTTAGCTGAGGGACAGTGTACAGTCGGCATTGGCCAAGACAGTGTGGTATCTATGGCACGTGCATCCTGACACAGCAGCCATACTCAGATGTCTGGAAGGGTACCACATAGGCAGATGTCCAGGGGTTCTCATCGGAGCACTGCTGCTCATCATGCCCCTGGCAGACGTGCCACAGGTCTTACAACCTCAGGCATGTTCCAGGCTGTCATGGAGGCACAGGCACATATGGAACGGTACACCAGACAGGGACTAAGGGCACAGAGGGCACATAACACCGTTGTAATTGACAGTATCCATGACCTAGCAGGTGCCATCTGTAATTACACTGAGGTCACTGATAGACGTTGGGGTGAGACATTAGATGTCCTCTGCAATGTCATGTCCATGTGTCAGGACAGTGCAGGACGGTTGAGACGTCAACGTGGACGTATGCTGGCAACATCAGCAGCTGGCAGTTGCCGCGGATGTCCCTCAAGTCACAGCCGCTCCTGTAGTGCCAGTACCAGCCCCAGCAATGTTGGGGGTGGGCTGTCCATAGACCATCCTAGAAGTCCACATGCACGTGGCTCTGGACAGTCCACCTGGGCCCAGTGTACATCTGTCCACCTCTGAGGTTAGTACCCAGTCTGGCTTAGTACCTGATACTGTCAGTAGCACACCTGCCAGGCACAGGTACCGTATCCGTGGCCAGAGATGGTGATCTGTAAAGCCTGGCAGGTAGAGTCTGTGGCTGTCCCACAAATCCAAGTATATGGCAGCCACATGGTGGAACTGTGTGCATGCAGACACACACACACAGAAAACAGACACCTAGGGCTAACACATACATACACACATTACATCAACATTGGCCCATAGCAATACTCTTGGCCCTCACACACACACACACACACACACACACACACACACACACACACACACACACACACACACACACATACATGTTGATTGTATGGCTCAATGTAGGGCTCTGGCAAACCAACAACACACCCTGTGCATATGATGAAACCTGTGCCACCTCCTGTCATCTGTAACATTGATGCAGGAACAGGCTACCGTGGTGCTGATGCACAGGGTGACTTTATAGCAGTATAGCAATGTTAGCATGTTGTCAGCAGTAAAGTGTAATGATATCCTTGAAGGTGTAGCTGAGCAGGCATGATGCATTAAAGCTATGTTTATCAATGTAGTATTGTTTACAACAGTGTTAGTTCCAATAGTGTATTGTCCGCCCATGTGCCACTTGGCCGATGTGTGTAGTATTGGCAGCATGTGTTAGAGAGTGGAAAGTACGTGTGGGATGTGTGTAGCACAGATTTGCAGGTGTACATTTGTGAACATGGTGGAGGTGCAGTGTCTGCATGTACGTGCATAGCGGACACATGGGCAGGGTGACATGCCCTGTATTACACAGTAACACTCCATAGTTCCTATTGGTGGCCAGTATGCATTGTACTGCACACATTGTGGAACTTGAGTACACATGTGTGTATGACATGGTTTGACACTGTGCTGTGGGTGATACTGTTACTATCTGTCAATGTTTTGCATTCTGGTAATATATATAACCTCAACAGCCTGACCATACACAATTGTTAGATGATGTCTTGACAACTGACACACAGTAACATTTGGATCCTTCAGGTACTATACTATGCCAGTAACCAGTGGTATTCACCTGCACCCATTCCTGAGACCACTCCTGTTTGGCATATAGCTATCTTAGGTACAAGCAATCACAGTAGGGATATGTCTGTCCACGTCTGGAAATGCATACTGTGGCCTATAATGCATTCTCCAGATGACACACACATCCTCCACAAGGGTATCATACAGACAGATACCTGTTGTCAAACCCATGCTGTAAAGCTATAAGCCAACTAAAGCATAATCATCCACCTTTACAAAACATGGTATCCCCAAAGTACCACATAGGTAGTAGCCACCAACATGTTGAACAGGTACCAAAGTGTACATGCAGCCAAGTGTTACGTCATCTGTCCTTTGGTAATCACAGTTCCAAAGGTATTTTGAAATCCCTCGGTGGATCACATAAGCAATAAGAGGTCTGCATGCATATCCACAAAGGTTGTTCTACACCTATAATGAATAGCCATCATTGACAGATTTTGCTGCATTTGAACAGGTCTGAAATATACCTCAGCCACAAACCCTCACTCACACTATGCAATAGAAACCGTAATGAGTGTGTGTGACATGGATGACCTAGGCCAGGGATCACTGCAGTGGCTGGGCTTGTCACAAGCATACAGATGTGACCTAAGGTCTGGAAAACGACAGCACACTCTGACAAAGATGACAGATGTGTTCATGGAGAAAGCAGGGTTCCCACCTATGAAATAGTTGAGGTCACATGTACGTATATGTATTTGCCACACAGCTACCTGACATGTGTAATGCACATACTGTTGTCATACTGATATGTCATACAGTAGTAAAAGCAAAACTCACAGCACATTGACTAACAGTGTCACACACATAGAGCGCACACACATACACACACACTCACAAAGTGCAGGAGTCAAACCCCTACCTCACTACTGTATGATAATAGAGCAGTACACATTACCACAACATGCTATACACATTAGTGGAGGTGTTCCTTTCCACAGGTATATTTGCAGGATGGTGACATCATCAGACTTGACAAAGATAAGTATACCACTTTTAAGGTGTTTTAGTAGTCTCCAAAAAGGTTGCTCCTCTCCAAGGAGATCACACACAGTTGTCAAGTGCAGGATTCAAACCCCTACCTAACTACTTTATGATACTGGAGGAATACACATTAACACGATGCGCTATACACATTACTAGAGGTTTTCCTTTACACAGGTATATTTGTAGGATGGTGACATCATCAGACTTGACAAAGATGAGTATACCACTTTTAAGGTGCTTTAGTAGTCTACAAAAAGGTTGCTTCTCTTAAAGGACATCACACATAAACACACAGTTGTCAAGTACAGGATTCAAACCCCTACCTAATGACTGTATGATACTAGAGGAGTACGCATTTACACAACGCACTGTACACACTACTGTGAGTTCTCTTTTCCACAGGTATATTTGTAGGATAGTGACATCATCAGACTAGACAAAGTGGGCTACTTTAGGTGACATTAAATGACATTACATAGAAGGAATTTCTAAACACTTTGGCCATGTGATCATCAAAGGAGAGTTTACTATCTCCCTGGGTCCCCAGGGCCATAATTACTTTCTCTGTACATACTGGATTACCACCTATGTGCTAATTTGTGTGCACTTTTATCCAAAGGGGATTACTATGTATTCTTTGGCATTCTGCTTGAGGGCATTGTTTTGACACCAGGTATCTGTCTCTGTAAGACCCTTCTGGAGGATGTCTGTGTCAGCCGTAGAGTCAATTATGGACCACAGTTAGCAGTCATCTGCAAACCTGTTCAGCCATACTCCTCCCATGCATGCCTGAACCTCTGAGCAGTATCTACTGAACAGGTGGTGTCCCAGGACCAAGACCTGTGGGATGCCATTTGTGACTGGTTTATAGTCGGACATGGCACCTGCAACTCTGAACATGTGTGTTCGATCTGTGAGCCAGTTGCCCACCCATCCTGTGACATAGCTGTTAATGTTCAAGCTGGTATGCTTGTCCATGATGACAGAGTGGGGAATGGTGTCGAAAGTCCTTAGTGAGGTCCAGGTGGGCTGTGTGGACTACTTTCACCTCCATCTATGTCCTTGGTAACTGTTTCAAATGAGTCAACTAGGTTTAGGAGGCAGGATCTGCCTTTAACAAAGCCAAGTTGGGTAGAGTCCAGGATCTGCAGGTCCCCAATGTCTCTGTTTATGGGTTCCCTGATAATTTGCTCCATAGATTTGCAGACCAGGCTGAGTAGACCTATAGGGAAATGGTTTCCAGGTTCTGTTGTGGCACCCCCTTTGTGGAGCTGGATAACTGTTGGTGTATGCCATTCTTTGGGTACATAGTCTGTGGTAAGGTTGAGTCTGGACAGTGAATGTAGGTGAGGGTGTAGTTCCTTTTGGGGCTGGTGTAAGACACAGCCTGGAACACCATCCTGTCCCATTGATGCTGTGTTCTTAGCTTTGGAGAAGGCTGTCTTTACCTGCATGTCCATGAAGTCTGGGGCTCTGCATTCTTCTGGGATGGACACAGGCCCTTTTGGGGGCGATGGCAGTGGAGTTTGCACTGAACCTGTCCCCCAGGATGTGGGCAATGTAAGTTGGTTCAGTGCATTTATTGCCATTTTCAGTAGCTGACAGCATATTTGGAAGTTGCCACCTAAATGTTTAGTATAGCTAACGAAGGCTTTGTGGTTGTTATTCTTACATTCCTTGACAATTTGTCTTTAGAAACTGGCCTTGGATTATTTTATGAGCGATCATTGTGTCTTCCTAATAATGATCAGTGATGCCTTTCCTTTTGTGAAGTTTGCTCTATCATGTGTTCGTTTCCTCTTTCTGTTGTATAGCTTTTTTATGGGCGATGACCACCAGATTGGTTTCTTGTTTTTGGAGGAGTGTATCTTGGTTTTATTTGGCATGTCTTGATTCCTGCATCCCTGTAGATGCTCATAGAATGCACTTGTAAATGATTCGGCAGGTTGTATAGCATTATTCTATAGCAAGGGGGCTTTGGAACTTTCCACTTTGGTCTTGGGAAGTGTTAAGTTTGCTTTTGAAAATGTCTTCACAGTGGTTTCCTTGACTGGGGGGGGGGGCGGGATGTGGATGTCCAGTGTGATCACTTTATGATCTGATATTACCAGTGAGGGGTTTATCTCTGCCGTGGAACACTGGTACCCCATGTTGGTGATGATCAGGTCCAGTATGTTGTCACCTCTAGTGGGCATGGTGACCAGCTGTTCCAGGGTGTTTGGGTTTTAAACTCTAGGAAACATTGGGCAAAGGACGTTGTACACAAGTAATTCTCCCACTCAGTGTTTGGGTAGTTGTACTCTCCTCATATAATGGTGTTTGATAGAACCTTTATATTTTCCACTGTTCTCAGGAATACTGAGTGAGGTTTCTGAGACAAGGTATGTGATCTGTAGCAGGCTACAATCTGATAAGCAGCTTTGCCCAATGTTAGTTGCACTTGCATGGTCTCCAAGGCCTCATGCTGTGCCACTAACCTGATGGTGTGGGTATCCATAAGGTAAATGGATACACCCCTTCCTTTTGTATTTCACTCGTGGTTTTGGGTCCGAAGATCAGAGGATTTGTGAGGGTTTTACGTGGAGCATGTCCAACAGCTCTGTGTTTGACATAGCTTTGTATGTTAGGCAGAAATCACCTCTGAGTAGGTGATATGCAAGAGAGTACAGCTGGAGCATTTTGAGATGGTCTGTGTATGGCATGTATTTCAGGCTGCTAATGCTCTTTGTGAGGTATTGCTGCAGGCTTTCCAGTTGTTGTACATGTCTTGTGAGGTACATAGCAAAAGGGACATTGTACTCCATTATGGATCTAGTGAGTGATGAGTAGAGGGGAACAATGTCCTCTTCTATTCTGCATGAGACACCTTTTATGATGAGGTGTGCCACATAGAAGGATTTCCTGACTACTGTGGGGATGTGATTATCACAGGTGTGTCCACTGTCCACCTGTGACCCAAGGTCTTTTATCACACTTTCAGTGTTAAGTATACTACCGCCTATGTTATAGTTCATGGCTACAGAGTTTTTACCAAAGGGGATGACAATGCACGTTTTGGCATTGAGCTTGAGCCCATGGCTTTGACACCTGCCATCTGTCTCAGTAAGGCCCTTTTGTAGGGTGTCCACATCTTTAGTATTTACAATTATGGCTCCTAGTTTGCAGTCATCTGGAAACTTCATTAGCCACAGACCTTCCATGTTAAAGTTTACTTCAGGGAAGTAGATACAAAACAGGACAGGACCCAGGACTAGGCCCTGTGGTACTGCACTCATCAGTAGTCCAAAGTCATACTTGGAGTCTGCTGCTTTCACAGTGTGTGTTCTGTCAGTAAGCCAGTTGGCAACCCATCTTGTGACATAGCAACTTATACCTAGTTTAGTGGGTTTATCTATAATTCCAGAGTGTGGGATGGTGTTGAAAGCCATGGCAGGATCTACATAGGCTGTGCGAAACACCTTACCCTTGTCTATGGTTCTGGTGACTGCTTCAATGTCCTCTATCAGGTGTAGGAGACATGATCTGCATTTTACAGACCCAACATGGTTGTGGTCCAGAGTTTGGGGATTACTAATGTCTTTTTTTATAAGTTGTATGATGATACATTCCATGGCCTTGCAGAGCAGGCTCATCAGGCTACTGGGGTGCTAGTTCCTGGGGTCCGTGTTGTCTCCACCCTTGTGTAGTGGGATAAACATCGCTGTGCACCATTCAGCAGGCACAGAGCCTGTGGTGAGGCTATGACTGAACATGGTATGTCAGTGTGGTGCCTGTTCATTCTGTAGTTTGTGTAGAACACATCCTGGAAAGTTATCTGGTCCCATGGATGCTGTGATACTGGCTTTGGAGAGTGTTTTTTACCTGTGCAGCCATGATGACAGCAACTTTGCAGTCTTCCATTATAGAGATGTGCTCTTTCATGGGTAAGAGGGGGGTAAGGTTAACACTGATCCTATCTGCCAGGATGTTGGCAATATCAGTTGGGTCTGTATATTTAGTGCCATTGAGCTGAAACTCAGAGCAGATTGGAGTGTTGCCATGACATGGACCTGTCTGTTGGGCAGTGATCTCCTGAGTAGACAGTATGCAACGTAGTACAGATTGAGTTAAATTTAGTCTTGTTGCATGGGGCAACTGTTTGAGGCCAGTAATCCTCCTGTTGAGGTACTTCATTGGTCTTTCCAGCTGCTGAAGGTGCCTAGTCAGATTCATTGCAGGTGTGTTGTGGTACTCTCTGATGGGTCTGATGACTGATGGATAGAGGGAACCTCCTTTGACCTACAAGCAAAGACCTTGGCAGTTTGTGGGAACACATAGCATGATTTTCTGACCACTTTGTGAATGTGTTTCTGGAAGTACAGATGACTATCCACATTTGTCCATAGATCCCTTATTATCACCTCCATATTTAGGGTGTTGGCACCTATGTGGTATTTGTATGACTGTAGCTCGAGGACATACTTTTGACACCACATCTGTCTGACTGAGACCCTTTTTAAGGATGTCTCTGTTTTCCCAAACATCGATTATGACAACTTTTTGGCAGTCATCCACAAACTTTGCTAAACATAGCCCTCGTGTGTTTGACTGTATTTCTGATAAGTATATACCAGACAGGAGGGGTCCCAGGACTGAGCCGTACGGGACAGCTGTTGTTACCAGCTTGTACAGAAGACTACAATTCTTACCTTGTGTGATCTATCTGTGCCCCAGTTGGTAATCCATCAGATGACTGACATATTTATGCACAGGTTGTTGATTTTGTGGATACGACATGTGTCTGGGATGTTGGCAAAGGGCTTTTCAAGGTGACATGTGTAGCTCATTTCATTGATGTATGTCCTGGCTGACTGCCTTGTAAACAGTCTAGCAGGTTTGGGAACCATGATCTGCTCATGACCATACTGAAATTGGTAGGGTTGGGTGTTTGTAGGCTCCCAATAGCTCTGTTTATGAGTTTCATCATGATGGACTCTATGGGATTGCAGATCAGGCTTAGTAGGCTTATAAGACAATAGTTCCCATGTTCTGTTGTGCACCAACAGTTGTGGAGTGTGTGAAACGTTGCTGTAACACATTCAACAGTTTCATATCCTGTACAGAGGGTGAGTCTCAACAGACTGTTCAGGTGCAGGCTCTGTTTGCTCTGGAGTTCACTTATGACACAGCTAGGGAAACAATGTAATCCCATAGATGCTGTGTTTTCAGGTTTGGAAGGAGCTGTTTAACCATTCTATATGTGATATCTGTGCTTTCACAATCTCCAGGTATGATGATAGGGCCTTTTGTCAGTGAGAGGGTGGTATGTATGTATGGGCCTGTCTGACAGGATGTTGGCAATGTAAGTCATTTACAGTTTTCACTGACTCTGGACATATATGAGTGTATATTGCTATTTATGACATAGCGGAAGGAAGCGTCATGGTTCTCTATGGACTCCTTCACAAATTCTTTTGCCAGAACATGGATTGGATAATATTTGGAGTGCACATTGTTTGTTGATGATACTGATTGCAGGTGTATTGATCATCTTTGCTTTTTCACTTTCTGTGAATAACTTAAGTACTTGTGGTACATAGTTTGATTATGACAGGGTTCCAATATATTATATGTGTCTGTTTTCATATAACTGCATGCAAAAGGCAGGATTGGTGAATAGTGACAGGCTCCTGGGATGAAACATGCAACTGCCAGATATGTGTGGCCTACTGCTGTACTCAGACATGGCCTAAGTGTGTGAGCATGCCCAGTATGATCTGTCTGCATAGGCCTGTGGGGGAGGTTACCCATATGCCTCTTTAGGGTCATGATACAGCATTTCTTTGTGTTTGCATTAGTGTACAATTGTCCTGCTGTGTCTGTGCCAGTGTAATGCTGTCATGGCTTAGTGGTTCAGTACTGTGACTATAGTGCACAGTATCCTGGGCTCGAGCCCTGTCACTGCTTTTTATTTTCATGCTGGGCAGATCAAACTGTTTAAGGAACAGTAAAGCAAATATGAGCATGTTTACCTGACTTTGCCCGATTTTGCCCGACCTTGCCCAACATTGCTCAACGTTGCCCGACGTTGCACTAGTTAGCATGGGCAATTTTGTTTACATATACTAAATAGTGGTAAAAGCTGCTTAGCACTGCTTTACATTGCTTAAAAGATGGCAATCATGCCTCAAGTGTTGCTGCAGGGCTGCCTATGTCGGATGCACATAGTACACTCCGTATACATGTTTGAAAACAGGTAGTGTCAAGTTAGGCATCCCTTTTATTTTATGTGAGAGTCAGAGAGAGGTATCATTTCCAAGGTTCCTACTTGAGCTCAGGTTGTTCTTCCTCTGAGTCATGCTGTGCCTGTGCAGGCCTTGGCAATGATGGGGGGCTGTTTGGCCCTGCCCCATGATGTTCCTGCTGCAGCTGTTTTCGCAGGATCATATTGTGTAGCATGGCACATACCATGACAATTTGGGTACATGTAGTTGATGAGTAATGCAAGGCTCCATCAGATGTGTCCAGGCACCGGAACTGTGACTTGAGCATACCAAACACACGCTCGATTACATTTCATGTTTGTGAGTGTGCCTCATTATGGTGTTCTTGTTCAGGTGTGTGTGCATTTCTGATGGGTGTCATCAGCCACGGCTCCAGTGCATATCGAGCATCCCCCACTAGGTGACCGTCAGGGATGTCCCCATTGGCAAATGTCTGGTACAGCTGCGTCAGATGCCAGATATGGGAATCGTGGTAGCTTCCAGGGCAACCAGCACACACATTCAGTATTATGCCCTGGGCATTGCACACAACCTGGCAGTTGATGGAGTGGAAGCCCTTGCGGTTGATGTAGGCCCTACCCCGCTCACTGCCTGTGCTTTGATGTGTATGTGCGTGCAGTCAATTGCACCCACTACCTCAGGGTATTCCGCTATTTGCTGGAAGAGACGCATATTGCTGGCCAATGACTAATGGGAATTGGGGAAATATACATGATCACTGACATGTGCTGACATGGCATTCAGGAACTGGTGCAGTACCCTGGATGCTGATGCCTGTGAAATCCCCATCATATCACCAGTTGGTCTCTGGAAGGTACCTGTTGCTAGTATTCTTAGGCCAACACATACCTTGGTTTCCACTGGGATGGGTTCCCCTCTGTTGGTTCTGTGTGTGAGGCGTGGTCTGCGCAGCTCAACAATTTGCTGCAGGAGGTCTCTGTCCACTCTATAGCGCTCCACTATCTCCAGCTCATGTAGCCCCTGGTAGGTTACCCTGGGTCTGTACACTCTTCTCCGTCTCCTCACTGTGGGTTGCTCAGCAGCATTCACAATGGCACCACCCTCAGCATCTTGCACATGTTGTCTTATAATAGCAATGGCAGCACCTAACATTTTTTTGTCTCAGTTAAGCTTTTTAAGTTTTCACTTTGCTGGGAAAAGCCAAAAGACACAACAACTTCTCTTTGTATACTGCAGTGTTGCAGTACTTCTGAGTAAAACATGTGGGAATGTTGTTTGCAGAGTTTTAAGTGCTGGGCTGGGCTGGGCTAGTGTACTGCCTGTGTAATTGGCTGATTCTGATTGATTTCACCTGGCAGCTCTGCTAGTTCTCCTTGGTTAACTTCCTACTACTTCTTTTCCTTCCTTTTCCCTTTCTGTTTCCACAGGGAGCAGCGCTGTGCAAACAAGCACAAACATGTGCACACGAGCGCACACTCTCGCACACAGGCTTACACAGGCTTACACAGGCTTAGGCGGGTGCACATCCGCACACACAGGCTTAGCCAGCCTTACACAGGCTTACACAGGTGCACACATGTGCACACAGGCTTAGACGGGTTTACAGGCATGCACACATGCGCGCACACAGTGTAAGCATCTTTGCAAGAAACTTTAGTGATATCCACGGTGTACACCTTCGGTTTCTGGGTTTCAGTTAAGACAACTGTAGACACGCCTCTTCCAGTCCTGAGTAACTCACAGCAAACACATGCCACTCTGCTCCAATATGCTTACAGTCTTTCATACATACCTCCTCATGATGTCACCTATCTTCTACTCTACTACTCCCCTAATCCTACACTTACACTCTAGGGGCATGGTTCTCATGGCAGGGAAAATTGGGATTCACTATCCTTATCCTCATTTGCATAGGATTGCCTACTAATGCTTGGTTACATCTCTCAAACTGAGCTTCCCCCTTAGCAACCACTACTCAGTAGCCATGTTGTCTTCAGCCTGCCATTCACCTGCATGGCAGAAGTATATTTTTAATAAAATGCCTATTTTTGCCTTTTTTTTATTTTCTGGTTTTTATAGCACCGCACGTTTGAGCGGCGCTGCTCTACGCTTAAACATCGGAGATCGGGGAAAAAAAAATAATTTCATTTTTATTATTTTACAACAGATATAAATGCCAATGGCCTTATATTTGGCCATTGGCATGCTTCCTCATCTGGATGCATCCTTTATTTGGAGCTGTCATAGCTCTGTTTTGCTATTTGCAGAATGGTACTCCGTTACCAACGGAGTACATTTCTGCAAATAACTCTACTCTTCCACGGACAGGTTAGTGTTTCCTGGATTGCAAAATTACCTCATTTGCATAGCTTTCAGCAGCAAATGAGGTAATTTGCATAACATGACGCTGTCCGTGCAAGAGTAGTTTTAGGAGCTCTCATGCACACCCCTGCCGGCTGTTGCTGGATCGCTCGGCAGACATATTGGCTGTCTGCCGGCTTACTGTGCTCTTAGACTCCATGCAAGTCTTCGTGAATCCGGCTCTATACCTTTCCAAACACCTCCACCTCTCCTCATACTAATACTTCCTTTCTTCATTTTTCTGAGATTTGCCTCATTTTTCTTTCATCTCTTTTCCTTTAATCTTCTTACTTATTCAGTTCTATACTCTTTATCTCTTAGTTACTCACTTCTATACTCTTCATCTCTTAGTTACTCACTTCTACACTCGACTTCTCAGAAGCAATATCCAAAAGAATATGTTTGCGATTTTTAACTTTCTTTTACCTGTGTATTTACTATGTAAACTTACACTATTTGTTACTCTATTTCAAGCTTTTGTATGTCCTGGAGATTAAGAATTAAGTAATTTAGGTTATTGTATGGGTTATTTTCATGTCATTGTATGTCTTGGAACGTTTCTCACCAGGCCTCTGTTGAAAATGGGTACCTTGGACCAGTTAGAGTCTCCCAGTACTTAAATGGCAATAAATAAATGAATTAAAAAGGATGGGGAGATTAAGTTAATAAAGATGCAGACAGTGGCATTATTTTTAAGGATAAGGTCAATAATGTTTTTATCTCTAGTGGTAACACGGATTATTTGATCCAATGACTTGTATTAATAACAATCAAGGAACCACTGGATGTATGTCTTATCTGGTATACAACATTTTTAATTAACAGGTAGGTAGTTAAAATCACCTAAGATTATTGTACTGGGATTAATCAGTATGGAATTCAACTTATTGAGGTAGTTATTAGAGCCACTGAAAGAAGTTGAGGGTCTCTAATTTTGGCAAAAGTTTGGTAATTGGCTTTATTTAGTCTAAGATGTGCATAAGTTCCAAGCTGGTGCCAGGAGGAATTTAAAAAGGGTACTAGAGGGCAGATAAATATGAATACTCTTACACTACTCTGAGACAGACTCAGAGAGTGCTAGCCTCAGTACCTGTCCAAACACTGAGTGAATCTCATTTCTTTTCACTATTCTTCCTCATGCCAGTTTCTTTCACGTCAGTTGAATCATTTTGTAATACTAAAATGTGCTGTTTTCCACAGTTATGATGACCTTATACTCAACTAATGGCTGCAATCTGCTTTCCACAGTCTGAATAAATTATTTATATAAAATGCTATGTATGTTTGCATGCATATTCAGGATAGTATGTCAGTTTTCCAACATTTTAAGGTTAGAATACCAGCAGTTTATTTAGGATTTATTCAGAAATAGCTGAGATGACCTGTAAAATAATCTTTAAAATGACAAATTTAATGCGATATTAGTGTCAGAAGTATCATGAGTTTGGATAAGTTTATCCATTGGGGAATTTTAGTTTACCGTGAAATATGGGGACTTTATAAATAGAGGGTATAGCTTAGGAGAAATAAAGCTTCAACTTAATGACAACAAAACAAACATCTTTATTGTCACATAAATGGTTAGCTTTAGTCTGCAGATTTTGTATGCAATCATTTAAGATAGATTAAACATATGCTGTAAATCTTAAAAGATCTTGAGATATCATGGGAATATTTGTAAGGTTCAGTCAAATTTGAAAGAATGTTATCATTTAGTTAGACAAAAAGAGATTCTTATGTACTTTACTTCTGTGTCTAATACTGAATGTGAACAGATAAAATTGCGTACTGCCCACTCTTGGGGGAAATTGGATGCTTGCATGATCCATCTGTGTTCTTCACCTACATTTTCAAAATAAAGGTCATGAGTTGAAGCCTTTCTACCAGGTAATGATTGAAAAAAGTAACCAGCCCTGGATGGGATTCCAGCCCATTACAGGACACCCATTTATAGCCAGGCTCACCCTAGCACCTACCTAGAATTGCATTCCAAAGAGGGTGCTGTATTCAGTTTTGGGTCTGATGGTGAGAAACAAAGGTGGACAAAGACAGGCTTGGACCTAGAAGAACTCTCATGACAAATAAGCTGTACAAAGCAGCATGATTTTCTAACCACAATAAGACATGGTGGTCAAAAGAGAGGTAATTGTCAATGTCAGTTCCCACATCTCTAATAATGAGGGGGGGTCTGTTTTAAGAGGAACATCAAAATATGACAAGAACAGATTGTGAGATTATTGAAGGCAACTATGTTATACTTCTTAGAAATTAGGGTGATTACCTTACTAGGTACTGGTTTGAATTAGGTCTTGGTGGATTATTCAGGTATCATGAGGTGAGTTAACAGCAACTCCCAACTTGCATTTGTCCACAACCTTGATTATCACATGGGCATGGAAGTCCAAATTTAAGTCTGAAAAGTAAATGCCAAACATCTGGGAAGCCAAAACTGAACCCTTTGGGATGTCACTAATAACACTTCTGCAGTTAGAGTAGATACCTTTAACTTGGGCTACATGAGTTCAGTCCATAAGCCAGTTAGCTATCCTGTGAACAATATAAGGGTTAATGTTGAGATTAGAGAGCTTGATTATGATGCCTGCATCAAGGTTGCCTTTTTTTAATACTCATGGTGTTTTACAGAAAAAAAGAGGAATAAATGAGAGACAAGATCCCAATGTAAAGCTTCAGTGGTTTTAAGAACCACATATAGCACTGTTTATGTCCCAAATAATAACAATAATAATAGTAATAATAATACAGATATATAAAAACACATCTGTTCTGTTATATTTAGTTTAGTTAATATTAAACAAAATAAATAAATGAACTGTATACAAATTATTTACGCTTTTTGTGCATTATTGGCATTTAGGCTATATCTCCCCACCTGGAGCTTTATACAACAATAGCAGATGGTTCCAAATCCTAATCATAGTCAAATGGCAGGGTAATGGACTGGATCCCCTTAGCCATGCTATTATCCTATTACATGGCTTTGTCTCAGTTACCATAGCCACCATTAAAACCTGTCAGTGGGTTTACTATTTTCTTATTTACTTTTACAATAACCAGAGGTTTAGATTTAAGTTTAAAAAACACTGATAGTCATTTGCTAAAGAAAATAAAACACTATCACGTTGAAAACAGACTAAGCATGAAACTTCTCTTCCTTGGAAAATCACATTTATTGAAAATGGCTCTGGCAACCTATTAGGCTATGAGACCTGTTGGGACTCAGTCAAATAACATATAGTGAAACACTAATTAGCAGCTATGTGAAAGGTATTGGAATTCAAAAGATAAATGTGTAACTTCTAATCCAATTTCTTAAAACTTGAGACAACTCTGGGGATGCAAGTATACCTTTTCAGGGGTAGCCAAGGAGTACTGTTTAGTGAAATGACTTGGTCAGAGTCACACAGTAGATAGATGAAGACTGTGGGACTCAAAACCTGCATTATAAGATGCAGAACATTAGAAGGTCTTATACTTACTCATTTGCACTAAATGCCAGACAAAACTGATACAGCCTATGACAGTGCATTTCACATATGCAGGCCTGCAAAAAAGCTATGTAAAAAATTAATTCACAGTTGAAATATTAGCATTAAACTCTTGGACTTCATGCTTTCCAACTTATTCACAACCAAATAATAACACATTGTCAGCAGTCAACAAAACAAGGAAACCAAGGATCATACCCAAAGAACATAGCTGATATGATGAGGCTCCTGTTTCCTACAATCATAAATACTTTGGGATGCAGCATGTGCACTCGTATATACATATATATATATATATATATATATATATATATATATATATACACACACACACACACACACACACACACACACACACACACACACACACACACACACACACACACACACAAACACTTAACCGTCAGTTACTACCTCTTGGCTACATATACATTAGATGTTTGTTTGCAATCAAATGAATAACCAAATACATAAATAATGGCATAAATATGTATTTTAGCTCCCTGCTGTGAGAACCATGCAGTGAAACTTACTGCAACTCCCCTATGCCCTCTGAACTTCTTAGCAACAAACATAAACAATCAGGAGGATATTTTTAAATATTTCTTTAATATACTTAGAATGTTGCTAGAATAACAAGCTTTGCATTAGCAAACATTTTCTGAAGAGTACAAAGTCCAAAACTTACATTCCTGTCATTATTTAGTAATTGAAATCCACAATAATTTGCCAGAAAGCTACACATTTTGCAAGGAACATACCTAAGTAGTACTCAACATTTTTGCTTAAAAATTCTGGACAAAACTACAAATACATTTAGGACAAATGCTCAAAAAGGGACAATGTTTAAATATTTTATCAGTTTGTTAATCAGTTAAAACAGAGTGCCCATTTTCAAGAGTGACCCAGGAGCACTGCCTAGGTAAGGAACTTGCTCAAACTAACACAGTAGGTAAACAGAGATGGAAGGATTTAAATCCTGTATTCTTGACTATGAGAACCAGTCTGTTAACAGCTCAGAGCCTTAACTGCCAGGTTAATGTCATTCACTTTAAACAGTTAAAAAGTTAGCAGAACAAGTGTTGCATGGAAATGCATTTTCTGAACAAAAAATAGGAAACTATTGACTAGCATTACTGATGGGATGTATTTCTTAGTTATTTAACACAAATGAAGATGCTTGCGAGGGTCTGACAGTTAGTGCAAGGCAAAGATTTTCATCTGTTAATGAGCAGCTTTCTGGAGTTAAGGGTGGAGGGTTTGATTCTTTCTATATCCATTTGCCTACTGTGTATCACTGAGCAAGTCATTTATCCAGGAAGTGTTCCTGGGTTGCCTCTACCTTGTTATAAAGATGAACACAAGGCATACAATAAATACAATATAGATTTTCTGAAATATGAAGTTCTAATAACTGGGATTATTGACCATTATCTTTATTGATTTACCAGAAATGCCAAGGTTTTAGAAGGTAAACTGTGAGTCTGTATTTGTGCAGGACCTCCTTAGAAATACATACAGGTAGGGTCTTACTTTTACAATAACCTCAGCATTTGCAAGATGCTCATTCTTCAGTCAGGAAAAAAGCGGCTCCTCTGTACCTGTGAACCTCACACATGTACTCGTGCTCTCTTTCTCATACACACACAGGCACACGTGCACACGTACACATGATGTGTATAAGCATTTTATAAAAGAGTCAGTTTTTAGGGATAGATAAGTCATCTGTCTGTTTTCAGAAAATTTAGCTCGACAAAAGCCAGTATCCACTTTTTTTATGAAAAGACCATGCTTTCTGTGCTACCCAGTTTTAGCTTTGGCAAGTCTGTCATTGGCTTAGATGTCCTACATTATATCAGGTGAAAGAATCAGATCAAAACTGAGCAGCTGAGCAGACACGGGTTATAGCCAAACAGATCTAGGTAATGGGGGTGAGAGATGTAAGTTGGGCAGTTTTCTTTTCTCTTCATTTTTTAAGTTTATGTGGCCGCCCCTACCAGCATGAGACCTTAGGTAGCTGCCTAGGTCTCCTAGCACTGGACATGATCCTAAATGGTTCCATGTTTAATAATGTTTTCTTGTATTTTCCTTGTCAATCCAGTGACCAATGAAAATGTTATTTCTGTATATTGGTGACTTGTGACTGGATTGCTGCATTTGAGATGCAACACTCCGGACTGTGATGACCCGTTAACTCAGGTCCCATCTGTTTGGGTTGATGGCACTTCTGGTGGCTGTAAAAGATCCCATGGCACCTATTGAAAAGAGTAAGGGAAATTCCTTGATGTCCTGGTCAAATTTCCCTAGCAGTATAAATACCACCATGGGTATCCACTGAAAAGAGGCCACTATCCTATTCGGACTAACCTGGTCAACAAGAGATAGATAGGTAGATAGACAGATAGCTAGCTAGCTAGCTGGCTAGATAGATAAAGTAATTGCATGTTAGCTACATATTAAGATCCTGACAGAATAACGAACAGTAGTGTATTGTTTTATAATGTACATAAAACCAAATATGGAACTTGAACATTTACTTTCCACCATATTGGGGAAGTCTTGGTTAGCAATGATAAAATAGAGATAAGACATTTCTCTATAAATGCAGGCATCCTGTGAGAGGACACAGCTGATGCATTCTTACCCAGCATTTAAAGGTTTAAGGAAATGGACAACTAGTTTGATATTGATAATTACAAACTGAAACAATTCCCTCTTAGGAAGGTGTAGTACAGCTAAACCAAAAATCCTAATGCATTTTCCCCACGAATCCTGAAACAATGTCTATTTATTTTCTACAATATCAGATGTCTTCAATTCAAGCTAACATTTACAGCCACTGTTCCACTGGACTTATGATCAGAAGTCAGGTCAATTTGTACCTAACAGAAATGAGGAAAGCAAATCATCATACTCTTCTAAATGAATACATAAAATAATCAATAGCTAAATAAATAAATAAATTACAGCAGAAAATATTGATTCAAATTCAATAATTCCATGCCTTCTGTTTTAATGGGAATCACATGCAGCCTGCTATCAGTCATGATTTATATAATAATTGATAACCTTCTAAGTCAAGGAAATGATCTATTGAAAAAGAGAGAAAGTTTATCAACTTGATTATTCTTATAGTCTTCAATGTCTGATACTTAAGAAAGGTTAAAAGAGATTTACTGTGGGCCTTTTGCTTATATCACCTACTTTCCATTACTGTTATCAATTCTTAAATGGTATATTTTTTTCTAAATACAGCCTTCAAGCAAAGACAGCTTAAATGTTGTCTGATGATTCATAATTCATCTGCAGGATCTGACTTTTTTATACTGGATCAGTTTATAACACTGTCCAAAGCCATCTAAAAGGATACACAATGAGACATATTTTCCTTTGAATAAAGTAGTCCATCAAAGTATTGGCAAAACAGAAGAGATTGTATTCATGCACAACAGAAGGTAATTATTTTATTGTAGCTATCAAATCATCTGCCATATGTGTGAAGCTGTATTGCCCTATGACAGATGGTATTTATTTAGTGGTAGATATTGTCCAAATATTTAGAGCTAGAAAGTAAATACAGACTACAAACAGAAAACAAGACAATGACTAGACCTAGTAAATGCTGCTCTGTAAGTATGAGATGTGGTGATAATGTTGCTGTGATCGTTCCACTTACTGAATCATCCTGGTACTGGTATTTTAAAGATTTATGAGCAAGACAATAATTCTTATTTCCAGAACAATATCAAAACGAAAGTTCCACAGTACTGTACAAGTGAATTTACCATGATGGAACTCATAAGGACTGCAGTCATGTTCTGACTGCTGATTAAGTACTCCATTGTCTGTTTTTATTTTTTTAATCTTGAACTTATTTACTAGGAAAAACTGAACCAGTCACTGGAAATAGTATTCTTCAGCATAGGACAGTGGCAATAAAGCTTAATATCAGTGTTCAGGCCTGATATTAACCATTAGAACTGATACACTGAGGGGCACTTATCAGGGTTTGGTACTATGGAAACATTTACCTCCTTACATTCATTAGGACATTAGCAGCTATGTATGGTTGTACTGCAATGCTGACATTTTTGGAGCTCCTGCATACCTGTCCTATCTCCTGTTTAATCCCCATCCTGAGCATTTCTATTATCATGGATGTGTATCATTCAGGACTAACTTTTATGTATTGCCACATCCTGTTCTTCAAGCACTTGTCCTACTTTCCTGTTGTTATATGCCTTCTTCTTACATAAGCGGTCAGCGCTGACCTCTGCATATCTCCACTGATCTTCCATCCATACATCTGTGCTATAGTGGCATGCCTGTGTGTGTGTCTGCATTCTGCTTCATAGTGTACTATGGAACATGGCACCAGTATGGATGAGTACAGGCTAATGTATGTTCTGCACTCTTCATCTGCCTAGCTCTGTGGCTTCCTCTTCAACATGTATACAGCTTAGCTAACTTTGTAAAGGCCTGTGATATGCTGCACAGCACTTTCTGCATGTTCCAAATTATAGCCTTTGATCCAGTGAGGTGGTCATATACAAACAGTTTTACTCATCCACTCTTTGGATATTCATGGATTTCATCATCTGAGTATCACCACTTGCACCGCCTGGTTCTGTGATGTGATCAGCCATTAAAGGTGTCTTAAACATATCCACCTTCAAAGATCATTAAATCAAAAATTTTTGATATCATATGGATTACAGCTCTGAATTGTAATATCAGTCAGTTCATTTATTGTTTGGTACAGTTTGGTTTCCAGAATCTCACCAGTTTGCAGAATAATTCTCCTTGAAATCATACCGTACTACTCTTTACATTTTGCATTTAGGCATGAAAACTGAGGAATGAATTCAACTGTTTAATGAAAAGTATAATATGGTGTGCTCAGTCAAGTCATTTATAGAATGGATTTGTTAACAATGCAAATCATGTATTTTTCCTTCCTCTGTCTTTTCTGATTGAATGTGTAAGTCTGTTCAAGAAGGAAATGTAATCATTCCATTTTTGACAGGCAAGATTGTTCTTATAATTATTTTTGAGGTTGCGTTTCTAAAAGACTACCAGTGTAAATATTTAGGAATTTGTATTCAAGATGGAATTTTAGTATGCTGATAATGTAGCCAAATCATGACATCAGAAGCAAAAGTCCCAAAAATCCCAACAGCACAGAAATAAACTGCTTTTCATATATTCTGAGTCAAGCCAGAAATAAAATCCACTTTTTTTCAAGCAGTATAAACAGAATGTTTTTGTCCATGCTTGTGAAGGAAAACCATTTTGTAGGCAACAAGAAAAGGGCAATTATCCCACATGAATACCTTTTTTTGTACTGTTGATTTTTGGAAGTACATTTGTCCAGGGATTCAATAAACTCTGTATCAATAAACTCCGTATAGGCTTTGCACAAAGCCTGCACAAAGTTTACACTTTACCGTGATGAGGAGCAGCGCTAATCACATATTCGTGTTGCGCAACACTTGCCAGCCAGGAAACTGTAAAGAGTAGCAAGAGCACAGAAAGAAGAAGAAGAAGAACACAATCTGGCTCGCCTGTGAGGAAACCTGATCCTCAAGATTGCACAGACAGCCAAAATGACTACCAGGGTTGAAAATACTGCAATAACACCAGTAACAATGCAGTAAAGAAAAGTGTACTAAGTGCAATGTGCAGTAAAACAGTTATTTGCAGAATTAAATAATGGAGGGGAGGGGAGGGTAAAGGGCAAAGGGCAAGGGCAACTACAACTAAAGGTACAATGGGCAGGGAAGGTGTGCTGATGAAAATGTGCACAGGCATGAATGATAGGAATGAATTAAGAGGAAGGAGGCATGGTAAATATGGAAATGTCTCCGAGATAGGTTATGCCAATGTATGTACACTTGCAAGTCAAGTCAGTAGCATAACATTATGCACATATGTAGATAACACACTCCATACTGCTGTTTACACCTCGTGTGTGATTATATCATGATGTAAACACACACGATAGCATATATGTGACTGTCACACAATGTTAAATGTCAATGGCAGTGAATGGTTGTGATACAAACATCGCTGACATGCTCACTGGAGAGGACACTTAGCAAGGGCAGTATATACAATAGCGGGTACGTGCATACTCTGAACATCTGCAAAATGACTTGCTTCAATATGACTGATATGCCACCATAGCTCTCAACTAGTCAGGGACACATGACAACCAACTCCTGGACAAATGTGGACAGAAACAGGCACAATCATGAACACTTTTGAAATATTATAACCATTAATCTGCAGCATTGACAGAATGTGTGAGTGAAACTTATAATACATGTTCTGCAGGAACAGATGTTTAGAACTGTAATGATTGTCAATATTATAAAAGGGGAATTCACCACCCCTTCCTCAAAAAGTGAGCACTTTTTAGAGGGGTTAAGACAGACAGTATTAAACTTGGAGTTGAAATCTGAGGTCATCCTGGCAAGTTCAGAAATTTGCATGATACATAAGGCGCAATCCTTCCTGCAAGAATCAAACTCATCCCATGAATGTTGTTACTGAGCTGTGTATTTACTGGGTGAAACTCAGAAAGACGTATCACACATGCATGTAGTAGAACACCTTGAAAGGAAGTCTCCCCTGTCAAATCCTAATGGTATACATCCCAGAGAATAATTCTGTATGGCCTATCAGATGTTGGATCTCATTGTGCAAAGTGTGATACACTTAAGTAAAGCATCCCTGCTTGATGTAGGTATCAGCCATACAGACCAAGGAAGCTGTCACTGTGGTATAGTACACATACCCAAACAATACATAGAGAGCACCGTATAAGTACATGTTAAACCTCAATACATATGCCAGATGATCACTGTACCCTTGACATTGCAGTGAAAATGTTGCACTGCCATAAAATCTTAACATACATCCATATGTTTTCATGCAAAGTCATCATTCTCTTTCGGCTTTTCCCGTTAGGGGTCGCCACAGCGGATCATCTCTTTCCATTTCTTCCTATCCTCTGCATCTTGCTCTGTCACACCAACCACCTGCATGTCCTCTCTCACCACGTCCATAAACCTTATCTTAGGCCTTCCTCTATTCCTCTTACCTGGCAGCTCCATCCTTAGCATCTTTTTCCCAATATACCCATCATTCCTCCTCAGCACATGCCCAAACCAACGCAATCTCGTCTCTCTTGCTTTGTCTCCAAACTGTCCAACATGAGCTGACCCTCTAATATACTGATTCCTAATCCTATCCATCCTAGTCACACCGATTGCAAATCTTAACATCTTTAACTCTGCCACATCCAGCTCTGATGCCTGCCTTTTTGTCAATGCCACTGTCTCCAACCCATATAACATAGCTGGTCTCACTACCCTCTTGTAGACCTTCCCTTTCACTCTTACTGGTACCCGTCTGTCACAAATCACTCCTGACACTCTTCTCCACCCATTCCACCCTGCCTGTACTCTCTTCTTCACCTCTCTTCCACATTCACCATTACTCTGAACTGTTGATCCCAAGTACTTAAACTCCTCCACCTTTACCAACTCTACTCCCTGCATCCTCACCATTCCTCTACCCTCCCTCTCATTTACACACATATATTCTGTCTTAGCCCTGCTGACCCTCATTCCTCTGCTCTCTAGAGCATATCTCCACCTCTCCAGAGTCTCCTCAACCTGATTCCTACTTTCACTACAGATCACAATGTCATCTGCAAACATCATAGTCCATGGGGCCTCCTGTCTGATCTCATCTGTCAACCTGTTTATCACCACTGCAAATAAGAAAGGACTCAGAGCTGATCCTTGATGTAATCCAACCTCCACCTTAAACGGATCTGTCACTCCCACTGCAGTCCTCACCACTGTCACACTACCCTCGTACATATCCTGTACCACTCTTACGTACTTCTCTGCCACTCCCGACTTCCTCATACAATACCACAACTCTTCTCTAGGCACCCTGTCATATGCTTTCTCCAAGTCTACAAAGACACAATGCAACTCCTTCTGACCTTCTCTGTATTTCTCCAACAACACTCTCAGAGCAAACATTGCATCTGTAGTGCTCTTTCCTGGCATGAAACCATACTGCTGAATACTAATCATCACCTCCCTTCTTAACCTTGCTTCCACTACTCTTTCCCATAACTTCAAGCTGTGACTAATCAGTTTTATCCCTCTGTAGTTACTGCAGCTCTGCACATCACCCTTATTCTTAAAGATAGGTACCAAAACACTTTTTCTCCACTCCTCAGGCATCCTCTGACTTTCCAAAATTTCATGCAAAGTATCAAGTGGTAATACTGATATGATGTAGAGGTACGTCTGTGATGCAGTGCAGTCACACTATAGCTGTACCTAGGATACAACTGAGCTTCAAGCTATATGTCACCTCCAAATAAAACCTTGCAACACAGTGGATCTGTTAACACAGTCGTACAACTCTACCTATTTCACATCATTACATCAGTTATACCTCATATGTCTATACGTTTATCAGTGGAAATGTATGGATGAGGGCCCTGACACCATATATGGACACATTACAAATGCGGTGGATGTGGCTCATGCAGAACAGTTACTAGCACAAATGCTAACAGTCACGCAATGCTGCTGGGGAACACCTGTATAATTCTTGTGAATAGCAACACGATAGTGCAGACAATGAATTCACCAAGGCTGCAAGTGAATCTCAACATGTAATATGTTTGTGTATATAATAGTATTACAACACGTTGACAAACACAGGAGTATTTGCCCATGTAATTACTATCATGTGATTCTGCTGCATGCTGCATAACATTTCCAGATACTACATATACACATGCATGCCTGTGCCACGCTAAGTATACACATGAACACCTGTGCCATACTAGGTATATACATGCACAACTGTGCCATGCTAGGTATACACATTAACATCTGTGCCATGCTAGGTATACACACGCACACCTGTACCATACTAGGTATATTCATGCACACCTGTGCCATGCTAGGTATGTACATGCACATCTGAGCCATGCTAGGCATACACATGCATACCTGTTCCATGCTGGCTTTATACATTCATACCTGTGCCATACTAGGTATACACATGCACACCTGTGCCATGCTAGGTATACACATGCATACCTGTGCCATGCTAGGTGTACCCATGCACACCTGTGTCATGATAGGTATACACATGCACACCTGTGCCATGCTAGGTATACACATGCACACCTGTGCCATGCTAGGTATACACACGCACATCTGTGCCATGCTAGTATACCCCATGCACACCTTTGCCATGCTAGGTATACACATGCACACCAGTGCCATGCTAGGTATAGGTATGAACACTTGTGCCATACTGCTCCTGTCACTGTGAGGGTTGAATGAGAACTGTGTAGAATGTGGATATACTCCACTATCAAAACACATGCCTTAGTAAGACAACAATATACGTAGCACCATCCCATGCCCCCAGTCCTCAGGAGGCATATACTACATCTGTAATGGGAGGAACATGCAACCAAATGGCAGCAGCAGCCATCAATACAATAGCTCAAATTACAGATGGGAATATACTGCTGTAGGCTACATTACATCCATACCTCAACACAACACATGTGCATGACAACAATATTGATATGTGCAATGTTAACAGGGTCATAGGAGATTATTAGGCTAATTGCTAAAAGCCCATGCAGTCCAAGCCATTATTATTCCATTTAACCCAAATCACTATCTCTAGGAAAGAGAAGATAGGGGTATGTATGTATGTATGTATGGGAGTGTGTGTGTGTGTGTGTGTGTGTGTGTGTGTGTGTGTGTGTGTGTGTGTGTGTGTGTGTGTGTGTGTGTGTGTGTGCATGCGTGTATGTGTTGGGATATGTGTGTATGTGTGTATGTGTAGGGGTACGTGTGTAAGTATGTATGTGTAGGGGTATTTGTGAGCGGTTACACGTTAAATTGTCAAGTGATCAAAACGTTGAGCATGGTAATATTGAAACCAAAACGTCGGATGAACATAATAGTGAAAACTCAGAACATCGGCTTGTAAAAGTTCGGATCTACTCATCACAATAGCGAAAACTGTCACCCGGAAAGACATACACAACAGGAACAAATCCCCATAACATTGAATATAACTACAGTGACAACACAAACCTCCAGAAAACATGTAGAATCCACCATAAATATTATAAAGTAATAAAACAATTAACAACAATACACGCAAAGACATCATTGCCGGGGGGGCAAGCCCCCCCCTGTGCCCCCCATGTGGGGGGCTGTGCCCCCACACCCCCTTACTTAAATATACCAACTCCAAGATTGCACTACAGCAGGGAATACCTAATTACTCAGGGAACAATGTTTGCACCCTCCGCCATGCTGGCAGATAGTTCTGATGTGAATATTACAGCTGTAACACCACTTACATACACTTTTGGATAACAACCATTATGGACGTCCGACCTCCTTCCAGTCAGCTGGTACGTTACTATGGCATTGATGTAATAAAAGCTGAAGTTCTGTGTTTTCACTATTATGTTCATCTGATGTTCTGGTCTCGATATTATCTTGCTCGACGTTTTGATCACTCGATGATTTAACATGTAACCATGTGAGCGTGTGTATGTGTAGGTGTATGTGTGTATGGGTAAGGGTATGTGTTTGATTTAATATGTACTGCCTCTGTCCATATGTGACATGGGCACCACCCCATGACTGAATTAGCAGACACATCCCAGAGGGTCATGGATAGGCTCTGCTTCATGATGTGTGTATGCTTCTTTGAGATGATGACATCCTCAGTGTTCTGCAGAAAGAATGTTATGTGGACAGAAGAAAAAAGGGGATGTTGGATTTAGGGGGCGATGTAAAAGGTTCTCCTGAGTGGGAGTCAAATGAGAACAGATTCAAAACATCATACAATGACCATAATATACCACCAACCCACACACAAGTTGACCGAGATCAGATTTGAAGATCATACCTGTCTGGGTACATAAGCTGAGTTCTATACAATGTAAGACTAGCACAATCCTGGAAGTCTAATCCTATCAGAGTGCACTTTATAGAGGATGACATCTTCAGCATATGCTGAGAAGGTGATATTTGGAGGAGTGTCTGACAGAGCTGTGGACTCACATCCTGGTGTGAAATTGTCTCCACAGTGACAGTTGAAGGAAGACACATAGACATAAGTTGACTGTGGGAGATTAAAACCCTTACCTGTTTATTTCTACGAGCCAGAAAACCCAGTACTTAATGTTAGCACCACTGCAGAAATCTGCCTACAATAGTGTTAAGGTGCACTTTATACAGGATGACATCATCAATGTACACTGAGAAGAGGATGTTGAGAGGGCTGTTTGAAATTGTGGAGTCATATTGCAGTGCAAAAGTATCTCCTGAATGCTACTTGAGTGAGGGCAACAGGACCTGGATTCATTCTCATCTGACCACACACACACACACACACACACACACACACACACACACACACACACACACACACACACACACACACACACTCACACACACACTCAGACCTAGACACATACACACACTTTATTGAGGATGATATCTTCATGGGGTTACAGGTGACATGCTGTTATGAGACTTGGGTGCAAAGCCAGGATTTGTGGTATGATTATGTGGGAACAATTTCCAAAAGTACTTATAAATACATGCAGGCAACCTAGGTTAAATAGGCTGTCATGTCATCCTGCAGCAGAACTGAGACAGACATGTACCTGTTTTTTTTCAGAATGTTGTGTAGATGACACACACACACACACACACACACACACACACACACACACACACACACACACACAAAAACACACAGTTGGGAAACACCAGTAGTGCAATGATGGAGTTATAAGTCTTCATATCTGGATGAAGGTTTGTCCACATTAATACAAGTTACTCACAATATCAAT
This sequence comes from Protopterus annectens, assembly GCF_019279795.1. Lineage (NCBI taxonomy): Eukaryota > Metazoa > Chordata > Ceratodontiformes > Protopteridae > Protopterus > Protopterus annectens. The sequence continues at coordinate 689,120,700 of NC_056751.1, forward strand.
GGAATAGGAATTCAGCCACCAAACCAGGTCTGAAACACTAAAGGTGGAGGAGTGTCCATATTCACCAATGATATTCACACCACCAGGCTAGTTGCCCAACACAATGCGTCTGAAATTCTCCAGGTGCAACTAACACTAGGTAAGACTGCAATCCAAATTGTAGCTTGCCACAGATCCCCCACCATGGCCCAAGATTCTCACTACACCTTTCTAAACATACTGGAAAATATTAAGATACAACCAAACACCCTAATACTGGGTGATTTCAACTACCCTGCCATTAACTGGGAAAACTACTCGTGTACCAACACCTTTGCCCAATGGTTATTGGAATTCATAAATTCCAATGCCCTGGATCAACTAATCCATAATCCCACCAGGGGCTCCAATATCCTAGACCTGGTCATGACCAACATGAGAAATCGATGCTTCACACCTATGGTCACCCCCTCGTTGGTCAGGTCTGACCATAAGCTAATCACCCTTGACATCCACATCCCACCCCCATCCCCCAGTAAGGAAACCTCCATAAAAAACTTCTCCAAAGCCAACTTCATGCTACTCAAGTCAGAAGTGTCAAACTTCATGACACCCATGCAGACGGGAACTGAAAGTTTGACTGCTGAATCCTATACTAAGGCACTGTACAAGCACATCCACTTGTGCATGAATCGTGCCATCCCAAATAGAACCAAGACACTCTCCCCCCCAAAAAAAGGAAGCCAATCTGGTGGTTCTCTGCCATAAACAAACTTTACAACAAAAGGAAGAAACTGTTGCAGAAAAGAGAAAAATCCCAGGATGCAAAAAACTCCCTTACCAGCCTCAGTAAGAAGCTGAGATCCCTCATAAAATCCTTCAAAGTTAGTTACGAAAATAAAATTGCCAAAGATTCCAAAGACAACCACAAGGCATTCTATAGCTATGTCAAGAATCTAAATGGCAATGCTCAGATCTGCTCTGAACTACAACAGAATGGCATTAAATATACTGATCCCAAGGATATTGCCAATATCCTGGCAGATCGATTCACTGCCAACTTCACCCCCCTCTCACCCCCTAAAGGGCCCATCTCAATACCGAAAGATTGCCAAATTCCGGTAATCATGGTCACACAGGTAAAAACCACACACTCCAAGGCAAAGAATACAGCATCCATAGGACCAGACGACATCCCAGGCTGTGTACTGCATGAACTACAAAATGAACTGGCACCTCACCTAAGTGTCATGTTTAATCATAGCCTCACCTTAGGCTTCATGCCCACTGAGTGGTGCACAGCTACAGTTATCCCTCTCCACAAGGGGGGATCCACCTTGGATCCCAGGAACTACCACCGCATCAGTCTGACAAGCCTGATTTGCAAGGCCATGGAACGCATTATCATGGAACTTATAAACCAAGACATTGGCAACCTTCAAACACTGGACCCCTTGCAGTTTGGGTTTGTGAATGGCTGACCTTGTATCCTGAAGCTTATTGACTTCTTCAAATTAGTCTCCAGAGCCATGGACAAAAGTAAGGTGGTCCACACAGCCTATCTGGACCTCACCAAGGCCTGCAACACCATCCCCCACTCTGGAATCATAGATAAACTTACTAAGTTGGGCATTAATCCCTACATCACTCGATGGATTGCCAACTGGCTTACTGACAGAACCCACACTGTAAAAGTAGCTGACTCCAAATCCAGCTCCAGACAAGTGACAAGTGGAGTACCTCCGGGTTCAGTCCTGGGACCATTCTTGTTTGGCATTTACTTCTCTGAAGTACAGGCCAACACTAAGGGACTCTGGCTAACAAAGTTCACAGACAACTGCAAACTGGAAGCCATTATTGAACCCCCAAATTATGTGGATATTCTACAAAAGGGCCTTACAGAAGCAGATGCTTGGTGCCAGAGCCATGGGCTCAAGCTCATTGCCAAGAAATGTATAGTTATCCTCTTTGGGAAAAACATGCACCCATGAATTACCACATAGGTGGCAGTACACTAAACAATGAAAGTGTGATAAGAGACTTAGGGACACAGGTGGACAGTGGTCTCACCTTCGATAACCACATTGCCACAACAGTCAGGAAATCCTTCTATGTGGCACATCTTATCATTAAGAGCTTCTCATTCAGAAAAAAGGAGGTCATTGTCCCACTGTACTCATCCCTCATTAGACCCATTATAGAATACAATGCCCTGTTTGGTAAGTACCTCTCAAGACATCTGCAACAACTGGAAAGGCCACAGAAATGCTACTAAAAGTATCACAGGCCTAAAGCAGATGTCCTATGTTGACCATCTAAAAAAACTCCAGCTATACTCTGTCACATATCATCTACTCAGAAGGGATCTCTGCTTAACATACAAGGCCATGTCAAACCCAGAGCTGTTGGACATGTTACACTTAAAGAAATCCCAATCCCTCAGAGACACATGCTCCAGGGATCTAATCCTTGTCATCACAATGAACAAAACATGCTGGAGGGATAGGTTCCTGACCTAGAGACTCCCCATACTCTGGAATAGACTGCCCATGCATGTCAAGCAGAGCACCTCTTTGGCCCTTTTCAAAAGTAACCTTGACGATTGGATGGGAGATAGGAAATTCACCCTGAGGATCATGTCAGTCACCCTGCTAGACATGAGTCCAGGGAAGTAAATATTGTGGGAAGAAATAGCCAGGGAATTGCAATGGCTAGGCTTGTATAGGCCCTAGGGCCAATATCCTAGTACCAACCTATGAACCTATGCATGAGCAATGTCCACTGTCACTATAAATCCATACCAAATGTAACAATGCTGTCACTCTCTGTAATTCTGGAGTCTGTTTGACAATGTCCAAAGTCCTGATATATCATTTGGAAGTGCTTTGCTGCAGGGCAGACATGAATATCAGAAAGAATGTGACCAGTGAAGCACACATGTCACTGCCCTTCTCTTGTGTTTATGTATGCATTTCCATGTGTTGGAGACTTACAACCCGGCAACCAGCGTTAGACATGCTGAACACCTCTTTACATAGCACATCACCAAGAAGCTGATTTGCATGGATGATGCAAAGTATTAGCACACGCGTGATTCAAATTTCAGGAATTCATCTTTGCCTGATGACGTAGCAGTGTCCACTGGTACTCACTGTCAAGTTATGTGAAAATAGGGACATACAGTAATTGACCTGATTGGGGTTAACTGCAAAATGCATTTGTTTGCTATTAATGTTTTATGTGTCAGGTTTATAAGAAAATGTTATGGGAGAAATCGTTGGGAGCTAGTATTATATGCATGCTATAATCTAGCTTTGAAATGTCAGGTCTATATCATAATATCAAAGTATGAAATGTTCGAATCACTAAAGTTCGAACTTTAATGATCGAATGTCAAAAAAAACAAACATTTTAAGCCCAAAACAAAAAAATAAATGCTCTATGCAGGGGGGCAAGCCCTTCTGCACCCCCACACCTCCCGCTACTTAAATATACCAACTATGAGATCGCACTACAGTGCAGTAAAGGGAAATCTTCCCTTCCCGCACTCTATGGCAATCTCCATTATATGATTCGAGGTTTAAAACTTCGATCATTAAAGGTCGACCTTTAGTGATTCAAAGTTTTAAACTTTCGAACATATGATAAGAACCCTGAAATGTCGGGGCCAAAGTTTTATTACATAATTAACTGTTGGACTTACCTTCTCTGTTTGAGCAATTTTAAGCGCTGAACAGTCGTGATTCTCTGCTTAAAGAAAACAGTGAAAATTTTAATGTAGTGTGCTCAGCGGCAATAGGCAGCTGTCAGCACTCCCGACACCACTGAAAGTGGAAAATACATGTGGCACCGTGTGTAAAAGCAGTGGGCTCCTAATCAAAGCACGGGTAATCCAGGGTTCAAATCCTGATGATTCTCTTTTTCTATAAATGGTGTCAGAATGTCATTGGCTAAGTAAATGTGATCAGGACTGCAAATGTGACTATCAATGACTACAGTACAGTATGTGTCTTCCCCAAACTGTATTAATAACGCCTACCGCAATACACTTGTATTACTAATAGCTGTTTTACAGGCCTCACTGCAAAGCACAAGTTAAGTGTGTGTTCAGCTTGCTACAAATGACAAGGGGTGGTGCATCTTTTGACATGATAAGTGTGACTCAGCAGATATGCTAACTATGTAGGGCTGGACATCCTGAAAAGTTTGTGCTGTATGTGTCTTCACAGTAAGGACAGTTTCCACATCATGTTAGATGAACATCCTGCTAAGGGTGCTACAATATATTCTGATGAGTCATAGGAGGTGATGACAGACACAGGGCTGTATAGGGCTGTAGTGGACATAGGAGGTACTGCCTTTGGCACATTCATGAACATCCTAATGGTGTGTTGGTTTAAGGTGTCTTCTCAATCAGAATATGTCCTGCTCTGTAGCATGAATTGCATGAGTAAAGGATAGAGTAGATATGGTATGATAATAATCAGTACATCCATATACATCTTTTTGAAGAAGATATTGAACATCTGAAATATAATGTTGCCATGTAGGAATTGATTTTTGACAGTTATATCAATTGTGGGCCACCTTACAGTTTACTTGATAGGGAGACATATCATACTTATGTGGATACGGGACAGACAGATGGATAGTTAACAGATACCATGTATCATACTTATGTAGGAGAAGGGACAGACAGATGAATAGTTAACAGATACAATGTATCATACTTATGTGGAGAAGGGACAGACAGATGGGTAGTTAACAGATACAATGTATCATGCCTATGTAGGAGAAGGTGCAGGCAGATAGATAGACATCAGATACACAGGAACGAGATCTCTGAAAACAGTCCTTAAGAGCATCCGTACTGATGGGTTATAAGCTTTAACAAGAAACAAACATGAGTTTATACATCTGATCATCACCTGAACATGACACATAGGGAATCCTACAGTGGATTTTGAAACCTTGCACATTACAGGAGCACTGATAACCTATTGAATCAAAGCAACATGCTGCTATTATCCATCATAAGAGTCATGACAGTATGCAGAGACCATGAGATGGTCTGTACAGCCATCAGCCTAATAGATACACACACATAAACAGAGATGGGAGTGAAGGGGTTAATACATGGAGAGATGGACATACACATAACCGTGTTTGGTGTAATGGAACATTCACGGATATGTTTTTGGTGTGTTCGTATTATTAACTGCCTATGCTCTGTAACATGAAGTGACTGATATAACAATAAAGAAAGGTGAGGAGAAGGACAATACACTTATGACAAGCAGAATAAAGTTGGATAAATATCTCATGGTTGTGGGGATGGATGTCACTTCAAATACTGTTTGGCCAGTATTCAATATATCTCCATGAGAACTCATAACTGGGGCAAATGTTAAGATAGGGGTGAATAAACATATCATAGACATATCACATCACAATAAGAAATTATGTGAGATACATCTGGAGTCCAACCCTTGATGCTGTGGGCAAAAACAATCTTTAGTCATGTAATTTATGTCAATACTCCACATAGGAAGCTGCACTTTGTTACATCCAAGAACTGTCAGATAAACTTCTTAAAAGTAGGCCTTTAATGTGTTTTTGTGTTCCTCTACCACAACAACTTTAAGCAGTACTGCATAGAGATAACAAGACTAATTTGGCCAATAGCAAGAAACTCACCATTTTGCCATAGGATATGACCAGCCATTCACCACAGTTTGGCATTAGTGCATGACGCCAAACCTTGACCAAGGCAGAAGACAAAAAGTGAAGGATTTTTTATGGGCTATTTCTGGTCATGTTTGCTGTGTGTGATTCTATTTTTTAACCAGATTAAACGTGTGAAAATGGAGTTGATAGGGAAGTGGTGAAATGTTAAGACAAGAAGAGGGAAGAACAAAGGGGAAACAATACAAGCATTTGCAGGATGGGATTTGGACAGAACGTTAGATCTCCACTTCTTCACTACAGTAATGTGCACATGTAGATAAAATCTGATGAATTTTCACTGTCACCACAACACAGATAAGTGACAACACAATGATGTTGTACAGCCACTTGGACCAAATCAAGTATATTGAGAAGATATACATGTGAAGTGGAGAGCTACATATCGGACAATTTGTTTTTTTTTTGTGAGACAGGTGCCCATTTTTTTTTTGTTTGCTTCAAAAAGAGAGGAATGTTGGAGAAGGGACATGGGAATGTGAGTCCCATTTAGGTAGGACAGGTGAGGAAGCAGGTGCAAACAAACAGGACATATAAGACACAAAAGGTTTGGAGGAATACCATGATTTGGGATAGGTAGGGGACATTGCAGGCACATGCCCATCAAGTGTAGGAACAGTAAGAATCTAGTCTTCACTCTCAGAACTGTCATCACTGTCCTCTTCCTCAGTTGCCCTTGAGAGTGCGTGACATGAAAGTCTTTTTTTTTTTCAAATTTTAAGAGCAACTTCTCCACTTGTCCGATATGGGCACCTAGGCCACTCCCTATGAGATGTCATACCATCCCTGGCAGCTCCTGGACAGGGCACTGCTACCTGATGAGGATGGACCAGGTAGGGCAGGGTTTGTGGAGGTAGTACTGATAGGTTGCATCCCAGAAGCATTGGGTGTTGGTGCAGTAGCTGGTGGCGAGAGATGAGGGTAGGGTGAGACAAAAAAGAAAGGAGATGATTAGAGCCATGACAAGTCACATTCATTTTATTATAATAAATGGGCATTTATTGTTAACCTAGCAATACATTTTTCACACTCCCAAAATGATTGTGAACTTTTACATGTAATCTTTGGGATATTTAACCAAATGACATTAAAGCCAATATTGCTTCATTTCACAATTAAACCACTCAGCTGGAACAGAGCAGAACTCAGGAAATTTCAATGGTGCTTCATTTCAACTGTAAACATAATACGTGTTGAATGTGAATCGACAGGTAGGTTTTGGGTATTGAACCCACATAATCTGAACACACTACTACATTTGCCTGATAGAACCAGCAACAGCTACAGGTGAAAGCATGCTTGCTTGCTGTTACAGTTAAGGTATGCATGCTGAAGTTGCTACTGATTTATGTACTTGCAAAAATTAATATAATCAGGGTCAGTTGTGCTGCAGGCATACCCCTTGTCTCTCAGAGTCTCACAGTCTCTTGGCTTACACCTCCCTGTTTGCCGTGATTTCCTCTGCAGCTGTAAAATACAGAATGAGAGAAGAAGCATTATGCATACCAATCATGGTTATGTGCACCATTCCATATCATTTCAAATTGCTTGATCTGTATAGTTACACAACTGGGGAGGTATTAGCACTTATAAACTCATCAAGCCACTGGTTGAGTTGTGCCTGCTTGCACCTATTAAGGTCACTTTAGTGGTGCTGGAACTCTTCTCCAGTGCGTGGTATGCAAGTTGCACTAGCCACATCATTGGCTAGGCTGTTACAAGCCTCAGCCTTTTACTAAAATCTAGTAGAGTCCCCCTGCATGGCTGTAGTTCTTCATGAGGAGTGCAACAAGGATTTTGGACTCATCCACACTCCACTTTTGTGCCCTGAATTTGGCACCATCATTCCCATCACCTGCCATGTGTGCAGAGGTCCTCCAACAACAGTAACAATGGATAGTTTCTCACCAAAATTGTGATCTTGTATTTTAAAACCAGTGTGCAAAGATGCACAACCATGCCAATTACAATTACATGATGGTAAGCAAAGAGAAACATTACCAAACAAAGTCGAAGGGAGTTTATGAAACAGCAATGATGATGTGAAACTTGGCAGTGATCTTTGGCATGTGAGATGCTGTACCTGGTCACACCTTGTTCAATGGTCATCACTGAAATGTGCAATGGCTTGGCTTTTAAGGCTTCAGACTTTGGAGGGATAAATGGGATGACTTGGTATATATTTTGTGGGGACTTATACACTGTTTAAAGTGATTTGTACAATGTGTGATTCAAACCTATGTAAAAGGAAATGCGTAAATTTTCACACAGGTGATAATTCCTCATTGCAGAAAAAGTGTTTGTCGTCCATGGTTATTAAAGATATAAAGTTTAAAGAGTGACTGGTGCTATACTTCAATTAGGCCTGTATGTGTGTGACATTAAAAAACCCTGGCTCATGCATTCTCAGCTGTGATGTAGGACTAATGTCTGACAATATATTGGAAACAGATGGACTTGCTTGCCTTTAATAGTATAGGTTCATAGGTTCATAGGCTGGTACTAGGCTATTGGCCCTAAGGCCTATACAAGCCTAGCCATAACAATTCCCTGGCTATTTCTTCCCACAGTATTTATTTCCCTGGACCCCTGTCTAGCAGGGCAACTGATGTGATCCCCGGGGTGAATTTCCTATCTCCTGTCCGATCATCAAAGTTCCTTTTGAAAGGGCCAAAGAGGCGCTCTGTTTGACATGTATGGGCAGACTATTCCAGAGTCTGGGGAGTCTCTGGGTTAGGAACCTACCCCTCCAGCATGTTTTGTTCATTGTGATGACAAGGTTTAGATCCCTGCAGCGTGTCTCTGAGGGATTGGAATTTTTTTTAAGTGTAGCATGTCGAACAGCTCTGGGTTTGACATGGCCTTGTATGTTAAGCAGAGATCACATGTGAGTATATGACATGCAACAGAGTATAGGTGGAGTTTTTTTAGGTGGTCAGCATAGGGCATCTGCTTTAGGCCTGTGATTCTTTTAGTGAGATATTTCTGTGGCCTTTCCAGTTGTTGCAGATGTCTTGAGAGGTACATACCAAACGGGGCGTTGTATTCTATAATGGGTCAAATGAAGGATGAGTACAGTGGGACAATGACCTCCTTTTTTCTGAATGAAAAGCCCTTAATGATGAGGTGTGCCACATAGAAGGATTTTCTAAATGTTGTTATCGAAGGTGAGACCACTGTCCACCTGTGTCCCTAAGTCTCTTATCACACTTTCAGTGTTTAGTGTACTGCCATCTATGTGGTAATTCATGAGTACATGTTTTTTCCCAAAGGAGATAACTATACATTTCTTGGCACTGAGATTGAGCCCATGGCTCTGGCATCAAGCATCTGTTTCTGTAAGGCCCTTTTGTAGAATATCCACATCATTTGGGGATTCAATAATAGCTCCCAGTTTGCATCAACTTTGTTAGCCAGAGTCCCTTAGTGTTGGCCTGTACTTCAGAGAAGTAGATGCCAAACAAGAGCGGTCCCAGGACTGAACCCGGAGGTACTCCACTTGTCACTTGTCTGGAGCTGGATTTGGAGTTGGCTACTTTTACAATGTGGGTTCTGTCAGTAAGCCAGTTGGCAACCCATTGAGTGACGTAGGGGTTAATGCCCAGTTTAGTAAGTTTATCTATGATTCCAGTGTGGGGGATGGTGTTGAAGGCCTTGGCTAGGTCTAGATAGGCTGTGTGGACCACCTTACCCTTGTCCACGGCTCTGGAGATTGATTCAAAGAAGTCAGTCAGGTTCAGGAGACAAGCTCATCCCTTCACGAACCCAAACTGCATAGGGTCCAGTGTTTGAAGGTTGCCAATGTCTTTGTTTATAAGTTCCATGATAATACATTCCATGGGGCAGTAGTTTCTGGGATCCAAGGTGGCTCCCCCCTTGTGGAGTGGGATAACTGTAGCTGTGCGCCACTCAGTGGGCATGAAGCCTGAGGTGAGGCTATGATTAAACATGACACATAGGTGAGGTGCCAGTTCATTTTGTAGTTCATGTAGTACACAGCCTGGGATGTCGTCTGGTCCTATGGATGCTGTATTCTAAGCTTTGGAGAGTGTGTTTTTTACCTGTGTGGCCATTATTACCAGAATTTGGCAATCTTTTGGTATTGAGATGGGCCCTTTAAGGGGTGAGAGGAGGGGTGAAGTTTGCACTGAATCGATCTGCCAGGATATAGGCAATATCCTTGGGATCAGTATATTTAATGACATTCTGTTGTAGCTCAGTGCAGATCTGAGCATTGCCATTTAGATTCTTGACATAGCTATAGAATGCCTTGTGGTTGTCTTTGGAATCTTTGGCAATTTTATTTTCGTAACTAGCTTTGGAGGATTTTATGAGGGATCTCAGCTTCTTACTGAGGCTGGTAAGGGAGTTTTTGCATCCTGGGATTTTCCTCTTTTCTGCAACAGTTTCTTCCTTTTGTTGTAAAGTTTGTTTATGGCAAGGGAGGATCAGATATCTTCCTTTTTTTGGAGGAGAGCGCCTTTGTTCTATTTGGGATGGCACGATTCATGCATGAGTGGATGTGCTCGTACAGTGACTTAGTGTAGGATTTAGCAGTCGAAATTTCAGTTCCTGTCTGCATGGGTGTCATGAAGTTTGTCACTTCTGACTTGAGTAGCATGAAGTTGGCTTTGGAGATGTTTTTTACGGAGGTTTCCTTACTGGGGGATGGGGTGGTATGTGGATGTCAAGGGTGATTAGCCTATGGGCAGACCTGACCAACAAGGGGGTGACCATAGGTATGGAGCATCAATTTCCCATGTTGATAATGACCAGGTCTAGGATACTGGAACCCCTGGTGGGACTAAGGATTAGTTGATCCAAGGCATTGGAATTTATGAATTCCAAGAACCGTTGGGCATAGGTGTTGGTGCACGAGTAGTTTTCCAGTTAATGGCAGGGTAGTTGAAATCACCCAGTATTAGGGTGTTTGGTTGAATCTTAATATTTTCCAGTATGTTTAGAAAGGTGTAATGAGAATCTTGGGGCATGGTGGGGGATCTGTAGCAAGCTACAATTTGGACTGCAGTCTTACCAAGTGTTAGTTGCACCTGTAGAATTTCAGACACATTGTGTTGGGCAACTAGTCTGGTGTTGTGAATATCCTTGGTGAATATGGACACTCCTCCACCTTTAGTGTTTTGGTCCCGGTTTGGTGGTGAAAAAGTGTGGTAAGAGTTGTAGCCTGGTATTGCAGGAGTTATGATACATGCCTCACAATGTACTCTGCTTTACAGTTATAATTGGGTTATGGCGGGGCTGTAGATGATTGTCAGTAAACTACTGTGCCCATTAGGGATATGAAACCGCATTCCCTTTACATAATCATCACTGTCATGCTAAACCAGTTACACACATAATCAACTGGGGTTCATATATCAGTCATTAAAGGGCTATGAAACCTTCAAAAATATGTGTATGCAAGCAGTAATGATAACTTCCTGTCAGTCAGCCTACTATACATAGCTATTGATATGTAGTATTACTTTTATAATCAAAGTTGTGGGAGCATTGACAGTGAGACACTCTTACTAACATGAAATGACAGTCTGACACCCTTACTAACATGCAATCACAGTGTGACACCCTTACTAAAATGCAATGACAGTGGACTACCCTTACTAAAATGTAGAGTCTGTTAGATTTGAACCCTAGTTCACCTGTGTTTTCACCATGAACTCACTGCACTGGTACAGAAAAACATATTTTGTTATGCAGTCATTTTTTCGGACATGGCAAATGACATTGTATTTCATACTCCTCAAACGTGGCAACATTTCTTTCACATAATGGTTAAATAATATCATCTTCATTTAAAAGTGAGAATATCTTTATTGTTGGTATTAAACAGCACACTAAACAATGTCTACTAATTTATATTGGAAATCATTCTATAAATGCACTGTATGCGAGCAAATAGTTACATTTTAGCCCTAAAATCTACCTGGCTGCAGAAAAGTGTATTACATTTAGCTGAGGGAGTGGCAACACACGGTGAATGTGTTGATGTATTTTACTCTAATAACTCTATCAATGTATCAATGTGACAGTATTAGCGCAAGAAGAAAGCAATGCAATGTAATGCTCTCTCGTATTAGCTGCTTCCTAATATATGGGCTTTAATAAACAAGGACACAAACAAATAAACAAATAAATAAACAAGTAATGGCTTGGCTCTGCTGCTTATAAAGAGACCCTGCGGAGAGCAGAAATATGCTCTTTTCCTAACCTTAAACTTGAAGTGTCTCAGCTAGAGGACTTCTTTTGCTAGCACATTACTACATACTAATTTCATATTAATTACTAATCTGTGTGACCTAGTGGTAATTTTTTCATCTAAGTTTATTTAGGTCCTGTACTCTAAGTCCCCTGGAATAGTGCCAAGCACATACATTTTCTGGCATGTAAGCATCAACACACATTTACTATTTGTGGAATTAACATTATAAAATGATTATTCCCCTAAAGATGAATTGTTCCAAATTCCATGGTGCTGCAGTATTATAATTCATGTCCTGTTACATGACAGGACTACTTTAGTTTTGGCTAGTGTGAACAAAATCTGTTGAAAATTATGATGAAATACGAAAGAATAAGACAAGGTTTTGACTTTGAATCCAACGTTTTTAGCATTTAGTGCTGATTTCACTGCCTTAGGACCCAAACATAGCCTGTGTGCAGCCCATGCACCTAAGCAGATTTGACACTTTGCATGTATGCATGAGGATATATGATGTGTCAGAGTATGTGCATGTATGTGCATGCAAGTATTGTGAGTATGGGTCACTCTGTGTTAACATGTTAGAGTGTTTGCATGTGAGTGTATCTATCTGCGTGTGTGTGTGTGTGTGTGTGTGTGTGTGTGTGTGTGTGTGTGTGTGTGTGTGTGTGTGTGTGTGTGTGTGAGTGAGATCCGCTATACACTCAGACTGAAAGATGTCATAAAGCACACATATCAGGGAAATATAGCACACATACAGACTGCAAATCAAACAGTTGTTAAACAATGTACAATTGATTGGGGATAAGAAACACACAGCCACTGCATTGACATATTACGAATAATTGTATGAGTACACTGAGCCATTAAAGGAGTTCAAATAATGGCAGCATCTGTACTTTATTTCATATTGATATATGCAGCAATGCTTAGCTCATGTGTGTGAATAACTAGTGCATGTTAAGGATTTTTCATCACTTGTGCCATAGGATGTGGAGTGCCATTTCTCTATGGTTGCATATGGCCACTGGCATAGCTCCTTGCCAACTGTCACATAACAAATGACCATAGAAAGATGACTTTGAATTATAAGCCCTTTGTGAGCATATGTGTGGTGTGTATTCATCTATTATATCTATGTATGTTTTGAAGATATTATAGGTTTGAAAGGGAGGATAGGGCAGGGATGACAAGGAGAAGAATGCAGAAGGTAGAACACAAGGTCAGCATATAAGGAATGGGCATGATGGACACAGGACAGGAGCCCAAATTTCTCCTTTTCTTAGCTCAGCAATGGTAAATGAACCATAAATAAATTTACGAACAAAGTACTAAACCCTAGGATATAATTCACAACCTGATGACAGGGATGTTTCATTTCAGGGAAATGGAACCCATGATACCAATAAAGGAGAACACACCTGCATGTAGGTGAATCCATACCTTTGTCACCAGTATTCTGTAGACCCCAGTGCCTTATCATGGCATGCCATGGAGACGTGTTGGAACAGTTTCTCGAAAACACAATTCAGGGGAATGGAGAAATAAAAATGCATGTAGTTGCACCTGTGATGACCATGCCATGGCCCAGCAATCAAGAAGCCTCAATCCTTACTACTAACACCAGGGAGGTCATCTCCTAGAAGAGAAAAGGATAACTAATACACACAGTAAAGTACAATTTCCCTTAGGTGCACACAGAGATAACAGTCAGTCTGGGTCTAGTTGCTCCCTTACTCACCAGGTCCCCAATAAGACTCCGCACTGGCACAGCTATAAGGTCCAGGTCTCAGCTTAACTGGGCAAACTAAAACCTCCACTACCCTCTCTGTCGAACCAGTGCTTTGTGTCCCTGCCAAGTAGCTGACACAACACACACACACACACTTTGAGATAAGTATTTATACAACTTCACAGACACTTCTGGAAAAGGCTGACACAGATTCTCCAACTGTGCCCCTTTACCCAGACTATATGATAGTAATTACTGCCACCACCCAGTTAATAATATCAGCTACTAAAAGAACCTTAAAAGGGTGTCCAATTATTACTGTGCAATATTATTATCCAATGGTAGTATGACTAACAGTCAAGGCTTACTTTAGAGGGGCCTATTACAATAACGTGTATAAATATGCAATGTACTCTAGAGCTTATCTCTACACAAATCAGCCACAGGTAGAAGGTTTTAAAAATATTTAAAAATAAATAATTAAAACACAAGACAAAACTGCTACACCACGGAGATATTTAAGAGTTCAGAGATCACACAGAAACTTAAAATAATACAGTAGGACAGGTCTGATTTCAAAGAAAAATACCTAATTAATCTTTGCTAGCTTTAACAAGAAGTCCCAGTGCTAAAACTTACACGTGAGCATAAGGCAGAGTGCTGATAAGTTAGATGTCCAAAGTCAAAATGCTTTCTAGTCTCTTGTGAGAAATAGTATTTAAACATTACTAACAAACATGTCTCTAAGGCCCTCTCAAAATTACATCATTGCTGACACTTAGGTTTTCCCAGTATTCATATTGCATTATCTTAACACCTGGTCTGAGTTCTCAGGCCACAAACTGCATTATTTAGCAATCTAACACCTCCTCAGAAGCTTACAACAATACAAGGAATTTCACATATACATTCTATCAGAAACCAGAGCAATAAAATACATTCCACATCTAAATTCTGGTCGTAAACTTTAGCCTTAAAACAATGGGCATGAAATCTTCATTCAGACGCCCTGGAGTTGAATTCTAACATGAAAGGGTACAACATGCTTCACTGGGCCAGTAGAGTGCAATGTTGTCACATACTTTGCTGTTCCACATATCACAATATTCTTTTACATTCAAGAAAACATGCCTGTATTTTACATTTATTTACAAATACCAGAATTAGATATCAAATTCTATTTGACTAAGCTGGCAGCCTTCGTCCATCTCTCCTCAATCATCACATCTCTTCCCCCCCCCCGGGGAACTCAAGCAAGTTTTTCAAGTGCTCCTTGAGAAACGTCGCTTGAGAGTGTCAGATCTATCTGGGTGTACCACACCCCATTCCCTGTCTTGAGAGTCCATCTGCATTGGCATTGCTACTCCCACTGCGGTGCTGCACTGACATATCATATGCTTGCAACTCCAGACTCCATCTTAGCAACTTGGCATTTTGCTGACTGGCTCTGTTTAACCATGTTAGAGGGTTGTGATCTGTCATCACAGTGAATTTTCTTCCATACAGATAAGGCTGAAGTTTTTGTAGTGCCCACACTATGGCTAGACATTCCTTTTCTACCACTGCATAGCATTCGTCCCTGGGTTGGAGCCTACGACTGAGATAAACCACTGGATGCTCTTCTCCCTCTGAAGAAATCTGGCTAAGTACAGCCCCCACCTCATAGTTTGAAGCATCCACCTGCACAACAAAGTCTTTGCTGTAGTCTGGACTGGCTAACACAGGGGCTCCTCCCAAAGTTTCCTTAAGCTTCTGAAATGCCTGCTCACACACTGGGGTCCACACTACTTTATCTGGCCTGTTCTTCCTTGTCAGGTCTGTAAGGGGAGCAGCTATGGTACTATAATTGGGAATGAATTTTCTGCAGTACCATGCTGTCACCGAGAATGCCCTCACCTGCTTTTTGGTAACAGGTGCAGGCCATGCCTGAATAGCTTCCACTTTGGCAGGTTCCGGCCTTATCTTATCACTCCCCATTCTATGTCCTAGGTAGGAGACCTCTGCCATACGCACCTGACATTTGCTCGGCTTAATGGTCAACCCTGCCCTCTTGTAGTCTGCCCAGCACCTCCCTGACATGCTGAAGGTGCTCTTGCCAGGAATGGCTGTAGATAGCAATGTCATCCATGTAAGCAAGGGCAAACCCTCCTGCTCCTGCTAAGATATGATCTACCAGCCTCTGGAAAGTCGCTGGGGCATTCTTCATCACAAAGGGCATCTTTGTGAACTCATACAAGCCGAAAGGAGTCACAAAAGCTGACTTCTCTAGCACTGGGAGTCAAGGGCACCTGCCAGTAACCCTTGGTAAGATCAATGGTTGTAAGATACTTAGCCCCACCCAGCTGCTCTAGGGCCTCATCTGTCCTAGGCATGGGGTAAGCATCTGCTCTGTGTGACTATTTAATTTCATGTAATCCACACAGAACCTGGTGCTGCCATTCTTCTTTGGCACCAACACCACTGGTGAGGCCCAGGAACTGCTGGACTCTTGAACCACCCCTAGTTCCAACATCTCCTGTACCTCCTCCCTCAGAGTCTGTTTGACTCTCTCAGGCAGCCTATAAGGGGCCTGATTGATAGGCCTTTGGGTTCCTGTATCCACCTGGTGCTGCACCAGGTGGGTGCTCCCTGTGTTCCTGGTGAACATGCCCCCAAACTCCTGCAACACTGCTCAGATTTCTTGAACCTGGGTAGGAGATAGCTGCTGGGACATTGCTACCCCTTCCACCGAGATGCCAGCCCGAGTCTCACTGAGGAGATCAGTCCCCAGATCTTCCTCAGACTCCTCCTGCAATCCACTGCAAATGCTCAGCACAAGGGCCTCCCTCTCATGGTAAGGTTTCATCATGTTAACATGGTACAATTTGTGCCCCTACCATCTGCCTAGCACTTCCACCATGTAGCTAACATCACTTACCTTTCTTACTACCTTGTAGGGTCCCTCCCAAGCTGCTTGCAACTTGTTGTGTCTGACAGGAATGAGAACCATCACCTGCTGCCCTACAGCATACTCTCTAGCTCAAGCATTCCTGTCATACCACACCTTTTTCTGTTGTTGGGCTTCTGCCAGGTTCTCCTGGGCCAGGCCCATGAGTTCCCTGAGCCTTGTCCTGAGGTTCAGGATATGTGCCACAATAGAATCGTTGTGAGACTCACGCTCACCTTTCCACTCATCTTGAATTAGATTTAGAGATCCCCTCACCCTATGCCCATACAGCAAATCAAAGGGTGAAAAACCTGTGGATTCCTGGGGAACCTCTCTGTAAGCAAACAACAGATGGGGCAAATATTTGTCCCACTACCTCTTAAACTGATCTGCAAATGCCCGTAGCGTGGACTTGATTGTAGAGTTTAAACTCTCAATAAGACCATCAGTCTGGGGATAGTAGGGGGTGGTCTTCATGTGCTTCACCCCACAGGACTTCCGCAGACAAGTCAGCAGGTCTGACATAAAATTGGCACCTCTGTCAGACAGTATTTTCTGTGGGAAACCTACCCTGCTGAAAATCTCTAGCAAAGCATTTGCTACCTTTTCAGCCTCAATGGAGGACAAAGCCACTGCCTCAGGGTGTCGTGTAGCATAATCTACAATCACTAGGATATACTTTTTCCCTGTGGAACTTGGGGAACTCTGAGGACCCACAATATCCATAGCTACCCCCTGAAATGGCTCCTCAATCACAAGCAAATGCATCAAAGGAGCTCTCACCTTGTCTCCTGCCTTGCCTACCTTTTGACACTGCTTACAGGTCCTGCAGTACCCTGTTACATCTCTGTAAATTACAGGCCAATAGAAGTTTTGCATAATATGCCTCTTTGTACGTTTTATGCCCATATGACCTGCAAAGGGAATATCATGGGCTATGGCTAGAAGCGCCAGATGGTAAGCTATAGGCACTACCAACTGCTGTACTCTCTCACCTTCTAGCCCTCCCTCAGGGGTCCACTGTCTGTGCAGTAACCCTTTGTTCCAGTATACAGATTCCCCCTTCCCTGGAGAATCAGGTGCCTCCCTAGCTACCTGCCTCAAGCCTTGCAATGTAGGGTCTGAGAGCTGAGCCTGTCTCAAGTCTCTCCTTGTAACCCTTCCCAGCTCCCCTTCCACAGGATGTCTGGCATCCTCTGACATCGGTGACTCACTGTCAGCCTGGGTACTACTATTCACCTCTACCTTTGCAGTTACCCTGTCCAAGGGAACATCAGTGCCCACAAGCAGCTGTGGCTCACCTTCAGTCTCACTGCTACAGCATAGCTTACTCCCGAAGTAACCACCTCAGCAGTCCTGGCTGCAAGTGTGCAGTCTGTCTGGGTCTCCCCCAGGCTACCAGACCCACATGCTTGTCTCCTAGCCACACTGCATGTAACTGCATAAGTACATAGTACTGCCTCATCCAAATCCTTCCCTCTCAGGATGTCTACAGGATGGTAGTTCCATACCCCTGTTGTCTCAAGACAACCCACTGTTTGCATTTTGTCTTTCCCACTTACTGGCTCCCTCACCTTTGGTATGCCACATGGCCCCACTGGTTGCATTCAAAACATTTAACCCTAACTCCTGGACATGTACCCAGACTAGTGGCTTCCCCTGCTACTGGTGGATTCTGTTGAGGCACTCTGGGCTGCCCACCATGGGTTCCTTTAGTCCCATGAGCAGTACTGGGGGTCTTTTTCCTATGCAGGGCTGCCCTGCTTGCTAGGTATAGGTCTCCCTTCTTCCCCAGCTCCTCTGAAGTAGCACACTGTTTATCAACTAACCAGATCCTCATGTCCTCAGGCAAAGTGCTAAGAGCTTTTTCCCTTACCAAAAGGTCTGCCAACCCTTCAGAAGTGGTGACCTGATATCCAGTCCCCCAGCTATGAAAATAAGTGCTCAGTTCAACAACATATTCACATACATTTTCATCTGCCTTGTGTGTATGCTCACAAAACTTTTTCCAATACATTTCAGGTGCTAGCTTAAACATTCTAATAAATGTCTTTTTACAGCAATATAATCAAAACAGTCAGTGTCATGCATTTTTGGTAAAGAAGTTACAGCTTTACCATGGAGTAAGAGGGTCAGGAATCGTACCCAGAGCCTTTGGCCAACTTCATACTGTTTACATACTTGCTCAAACATATGAATGAAGCTATCAAAATTATACCCCTCTTTAAACTGTGGAAGAAATTTACTGACCTTTTGTGCTTCTGGGGTCCGGTTACTCCATTCCCCATTACCTCCATAACTCTGGTGAAGAGTCAGCATTTCCCTCTCATGCCTCCTCTGCTGTTCATTTTCCTCAGCTTGTAGACTCCTCATTTTCTCAGCTGCTTCTAGTTCCATACGCCTGGCCTCAAACTCAAGTCTCTTTAGCTCCAGCTGGATTTTTACTTCCACTGCAGAAAGGTTGAGCTGTCCATTATATGAGGATATTGAATTTCCACTGTCAGTCTGATTGTCCTCCAGGCTGCTGTTTTCTGATGCAGCTGTAACCAAGGCTGCAATCAGATCTGCTTTAGTCAGGATTCCATGCACCAGTCCCCTAGCCTGGCACATCTCCGCCAGCTGGCTCCTTGTCAGCTTTCCATACTCTTCTGCTGACATGCTGCCTGCTCACCCTGACTAACACTAAGCTAACAAAAGAAATTAAACAATTTTGATAGGAACTCTGCATGGCTGTTTTAGAGTACAAACACTTTTAGAGATTACTGTACATAAGCTACAGTAATTTGCCCTACCCACACCACTACAAGCCAATTAGCATGTGAAGTAGATCCCACCACTGCCACCACTTATGATGACCGTGCCCTGGCCCAGCAATCAAGGAGCCTCAATCCTCACCACTAACACCAGGGAGGTTGTCTCCTAAAAGAGAAAAGGATAACTAATACACACAGTAATGTACAATTTCCCTTAAGTGCACACAGAGATCACAGTTAGTCTGGGGCTGGTTGCTCCCTTGCTCACCAGGTCCCCAATAAGACTCCCTACTGGAACAGCTATAGGGTCCAGGTCTCAGCCTAACCGGGAAGCTAAAACCTCCAGTACCATCTCTGTCCAACCAGTGCTTTGTGTCCCTGCCAAGTAGTTGACACAACACACACACACTTTGATATAAGTTTTTATACAACTTCACAGACACTCCTGGGAAAGGCTGACACAGATTCTCCAACTGTGCCCCTTTATCCAGACTATATGGTAGTAATTACTGCCACCACCCAGGTAATAATATCAGCTACTTGTTGTTGTTGTTGTGTCTTTCGGATTTTCCCGGTTAGGGTTCGCCACAGCGGATCTCCGGTCCGCTAATGATTGGCAGTAGATTTTTACGTGCCGAGTTGCCAGCTCTGACGCACAACCTTCAACGAAGGTACGCCCTTTCACACGTCTCCATGCAGAAGACGGTCTAGCTGAGAATCGAACCGGACAGCGTCTTACTGTGAGGCAACAAGGCTACCCCAGCACCACCACCGCAGTGACAATAATATCAGCTACTAAAAGGCCTTTAAAAGGGTATCCAATTATTACTGTGCAATATTATTATCCAATGGTAATGTGACTATTCAGTCTAAGGCGTATTTTACAGTGGCCTATTACAATAACCTCTATAAATATGCAATGTACTCTAGAGCTTATCTCTACACAAATCAGCCACAGGTAGAAGGTTTTAAAATATTTAATAATAAATAATTAAAACACAAGACAAAACTACTACACCACAGAGATATCTAAGAGTTCAGAGATCACACAGAAACTTAAAATAATACAGTAGGACAGGTCTGATTTCAAAGAAAAACACCTAATTAATCTTTACTAGCTTTAACTATTCCTACAAGAAGTCCCAGTGCTAAAACTTACATGTGAGCATAAGGCAGAGTGCTGATAAGTTAGATGTCCAAAGTCAAAATGTTTTCTAGTCTCTTGTGAGAAATATTATTTAAACATTACTAACAAACATGTCTCTAAGGCCCTCCTAAAATTACATCATTGTTGACACTTAGGTTTTCCCAGTATTCATACTGCATCATCTTAACACCTGGTCTAAGTTCTCAGGCCACAAACTGCATTATTTAGCAATCTAACACCTCCTCAGAAACATACAACAGTGCGAGGCATTTCACATATACATTCTAGCAGAAACCAGAGCAATAAAACACATTCCACATCTAAATTCTGGTCATAAACATTAGTCTTAAAACAATGGGCATGAAATCTTCATCCAGCCACCCTGGAACCGAATTCTAACATGAAAGGGTACAACATGCTTCACTGAGCCAGTAGAGTACAATGTTGTCACATATTTTGCAGTTCCACATTTTACAATATTCTTTTACATTCAAGAAAACATGCCTGTATTTTACATTTATTTACAAATGCCAGAATTATATATCAAATTCTATTTGACTAGGCTGGCAGCCTTCACCCATCTCTCCTCAATCGTCACAGTACCTATGCCTTTCTTACTGATTTTTTTTTTCCTGAGCCAGGGCATGAACCAGCCGTGATACAACATTATTTATAGGGAGTGTGTTAGCATAAAAACATTCAATGGAATGTAAAGACATGCAGGTAGGTGCATAAGTGTGTGTGTGTGTGTGTGTGTGTGTGTGTGTGTGTGTGTGTGTGTGTGTGTGTGTGTGTGTGTGTCTGTCTTCTGTGAAGGTTGGCTGCTGGGCTGTCAACTCAACACCGTAAAACTCCACTGCCAATCAGTGATCTGATGTGGTGTCCCCTAAGCAGGAAAAGCTAAAAGACATTGCTTTTTTTGTAACACATGATAGCAAGACAAGAAACATATACCTAAATGGGTTTGAGAATATTTACTGGACCACAATATTAGCAAATAAAGTCACTAAATAACTTTGAATGAAGGGCAGTAGCTTACCAAGGGTGGGGAGAAAGAGCAGCTGGCCCAAAAGTGTTAATGTGTGTCACTGTTGGACCCAACCCAGTCTGTTTTTCTCAAGGACAGGTCATGCCTACTCAACCTGGTGGACTTCTTTGAGAAGGTCACCAAAGCAATCAATGAGGGCAAAATGTTTCACACTGTGTACCTTGACCTGGCCAAGCATTTGACAAAATGCCCCACTTAGGCATTGTTGACAAACTCAAGAGTTTAGGTACAAACCCTTATGTCACCCTGTGGATAGCCAGCTGGCTCACAGACATGACCCAGGAAGTTAGAATTAGGGAGTCCACCTCTGCAAAGAGGCCAGTCACAAATGGAGTCCCTCAAGGATCAGTCCTGCCACCATTCCTTTTTGGCAGTGACCTCTAGTTGACTAAGTTTGTAGATGATTGCAGATTAGGAGCTATCATTAAATCTCCCACTGACACAAATATTCTCCAGGAAGGGCTGACACAGACAAATAACTGGTGTCAGAGCCATGGGCAAACTAAATGCCAAGAAATGCATAATAGTATCCTTTGGCAAGTAATCCATCCCTGTTAACTATCATATTGAACATGCAGCCTTAAGATTTGACCCATGAGTCAGGGACTTGAGAACACACATAGAAACTAATCTAGCCTTTGACCACTGTTTCTACAGTAGTGAGGAAATTATTCGATGTTGTGCAACTTATAGATATATGGTATCTAGATCCACGGAAGTCATTGTTCCAGTATATTATGCATTCATCAGACCTATCATTGAGTACAATACCCTTTTTGGTATGTACCTAACCAGGCATATCTAACAATGGAACATCCACAGATGTTCCTCACTGAAAGAATACAGGGTATAAGTAAAATGTCCTATGCAGAGTGCCTCAAGGGGGTCTATATTAAGAAATCAAAACATCACTTACCCGAATACCTAATGATCGACACATAATCATCAAACTACAAAAACCATGAATGGCCATGTCAGCAATTTTTTTCCCAGGGGAAAAAATTGCTTGGCCGTAGTTGGGAACTTGCCCTTTTCTCCACTGTAGAGCGATGTCAGAGTTGGTATATTTAGTTAGGGGGAGTGGGGAGTGAAGCCATACTTTCATAGGGTTTAACAGTGTGTTTTGGTTTTGGTTGGCCGAGTGATTTTATTTCCTCTGGGAAAAAATTGCTGGTGTGGCCATTCATAGTTTTTGTGATGATTATTTGTCGATCATTAGGTGTTTGGGTAAGTGACATTTCAATTTCCTAATATAGAACCCCTCAAAATCCTATCCATTTATTCTGTCTCCTACAGGCTGTTGAGGGGAGAGCTATGCCTGACATGCAAGGCATTGACAGACCCCACTTTGATGGACCTCCTGCATATCCACAAACCAAACAGCACCAGAATTACATATTCTAAAGACTTAAACCTTGCCTTTGATATAAACAAGACATGCTGGAGAGGCAGGTATACATCCCAGAGACTACCCCTTCAAAGGAACAGGCTACCCATCCATGTGAAGCAGAATACTTCCCTAACCAATTCAAGTGTAACTTGAAGAATTGGATGGGGAACAGGAAATTCATCCCTGGTTTGGCACCCATGTCTTTAATGGACATAGGCAGCCTGTAAATGGTTCATCCCCTAGGCCCCTGCTTGTTAATGTTTCAACTCCCAAGCCCCTGCTTGCACTTATCAAGGGTATCAGAGCTTGTCAGAGATTTGGAATGCATGGCTATGCTTATAAACACCCTTGTGGTCGTTAGCCTAGTAAACACCTATGAACCTTGATGTTCTTTAGTAATAATGCATACTGAGTTTTAAATGTTCGTATTGCATCTGTTGTAGTGCTCTGTGTGTGGTCTAATTGTAGCAGTTTGCTGAAGTTTAGAAGAAAAATAAATAGTTTTGTTGTTTATTTTTGTTTCTTTGAGACAAATCTGAGCACTGTAGTTTCCTGTGCATGGTATATACTGTAGCATTTGTTTGTTACAAATGTTAACAGTTTGTTACAATTTAAAAGGAAAATGCTTTTTTCTTCTTTTTTAAAGATAAATATGGGCACTATAGTGCTCTCTGTGTGGTATAAACTGTGGCATCTTCCTGCAGCAAATGTAGCAAATGGTTTGCTACAGTTTAAACTGAACTTTTTTAATACCTTACTCTCAGCTATGCATTAGAGAAGTAGGGTGGTGTGCAGAAACAGGATATGATTGGCTCCTGCATTTCAATAGCACCAAGTAAGATCACAGACTGTATTTTCTTTCTCATCAGCTATTAAAGAGCTTGAGACTGGAGAATAGCTCCAGGCACTGGAAAAAACAGCTATACATCTGGTGAAGAGGCAGTCAGAAAACACATATTTCAGAGATGTGTTAGTACGGTGTTGACTGAAAATTGAACACTGGAAAAAAACATAAAGGGGAAAAAAACCTTCTGTCACTGTATTAACAATGTAAATATCATTGCATAAGTACACCAAGCCATAGAAGTTGTCACATACATGTATTATGCTTATATTACTTCATATTGCCATGGTAAGCTACTAATGCATGGTACAGACATTTTGGCAGTTGGCTACAAAGCATACCTCAATGGATTTGAATCTCTGCCTGTCTGACATTTGGCAAACCACTGGATTATCAAGTGAAGCCACAGGAAAGTTCACAGTGAAGGGATCAGAAAGCAAACATTTTAGGGAAATGTTAGAACAGTGGTGAATACTTAAAACTGAAAATTGGATAATAACATTCCAACCATCAGGAAATTAGAAACCTTTTCTCAGTGTATAGACAATGTACACTACACATCATAGCATGTGGACACTGTGCCACGGACATTGTCAGATACATGTGATATCACAGTGGCATAAGTAGACCACTCTCCTCTGGTTCACAAGGCTGGGAGTTGCATTTCCAGATCGATTGTTGACACTTTAGTGCAGCAAACGGGGGTTCTGTACTCTTGTATATGTTGTCCTTTGGATGACACATTAAACTGAGGTCTATCTGCTTGAGTTGGTGGTAGCTCAGGTGGATGTAAAAGATCCCACTGCACCAAATGAAAAGAGAACTGGAAAGTCCTCCAATGCCTTGGTCAAATGTATCCCAATATATACAAATATCATCTTGTGTCTCCCCTGAAAAGAGGTCACAAGCCAAGTGAGGCTAACCTGATTAACAAAGAATAAATAAATAAAAATAAATAAATTATGTTTACTTTACTTCATATTGACAGGGTAAATTGTTAGTGCAAGATGCAGATATTTTGGGAGCCTGATACAAGGTAGATCTCAATGAATTTGAATCCTGTCTGGCTAACTGACATTTCACAGACCACTCCATTATCAGGTGATACCACAAAAAAAGTCATCATGAAGGAGTGAGAGAACTTACATTTGAAGAGAAGGTTAGAATAGTACATGGAGATGACTTTTTCTCTAATAAGCCATTTGTAAGCATGTGTGTGTGGTGTCTATCTATGCTGCGACAGTCTTATATTTTGGAAATGGGAGTATGCCACAACAATGTAAAGTGGAAGCAAACAGTGGGCAACATGCCAAGGTGAATAAGTTTGGAATGAGCAGAAAGGAGGTTGCATAGGAGCCCATATCTCTCAGCTTCCTAGCTCAACAATGGCAGATGAACTGATATATAAAATTAGGTTAAGAAGTGTCAAACTCCCTGGCATCCTTTACACATTGATAATAGGAGTGTTTATATTCAGGGGGATGGAACTCATAATAGTGGGGAAAGAGAGAGACATACAATTGGGTGCAGTCGAACACGTGACTTCATTACTAATACTTTCTGGAACAGTGCACTTGTATGGCATGCCAGAGAAGCACTTCTTAGAAAGGTTTCTGAAAAACACATTTCAGGGGGATGTCAGACAAGTGCTGATGAGAAAACTGCACATTGTAAAGCAACATACAACATGCAGGGGATCAAAACTCTCCACATGAGCCATGGAAGCTGTTATTGTGAAATTAGGCACTTCCCCTTACTTCGGTATTACTTGGTAATGCCCATTGATGGTCAACACTGTTGTATTATGGAAGCCAAGATTTTAGCATGCTCGTAGGATTTTTTTCTCCATTTTTGCCATTAAATGAAAATGGTCATTTATCTGGGCTTATATATGGCCTTCTTCATTGCTCTGTGTCAGTCATCACACGAAGAATGAACACAGAAAGATGATTTTAATATATACGCCTCTTGTGAGGATGCATGTGTGTGTGTGTGTGTGTGTGTGTGTGTGTGTGTGTGTGAGTGTGTTGGGAATGAAGCACTGAAATGAAATGGAGAAGCACACAGAGCATAGAATACAAGGTTAGTAAAGAAGGACTGAGTTGGATGGATGTAGGATAGAAGCATACCTCACAACTCCTTAGTACAACGATGTTAGATGACTAAATATTTACATTTCATTAAACAGTAACACACTCCATGACAGCATATACACACTGATAATAGGAATGTTTAATTTCAGGGGAAAGGAACAGCTGATAGCAAGACAAAATGAGTACACCTGCATGGATTTAAAATGATCCCTATGTCACTCACATAATCCAAAAACAACATTGGACAGGTATGCCACAAAATCATAAATAGGAAAGGTGCCAGTAAAACACACATTGGGATAATGGAACATAGGACAGCAGGAACACTATTTGAACCCATGCCTGTATCACTGATATCCTCATAGCCAGAGTATTTCTCAGGGAGACCACTGAAGCACTTAGTGTAAAGTTATAAAAAAACACATTGCAGAGGAATGGAATACAGTTGTATAATGAGGATGTAATACAGTACAACAGCGCCCCACCAACACAGAATTAGAACCCCGCAGCCAATGCAGTAAAATTGGACTCATTACATCATAGCTTTGTTGAGCCATAGTGGACTTAAAGTGTTAACTTTATTATATTTCAAGATTGCATGGTAACACCTGTATAGGCTCAGCTCATTTGGAAAGATTTTAGCACATTCAAGGGATTTTTCATTTTTGTCAAGGGATGGGAAACTATCATTTCCCTGTCACTAGATGACCAGGGAAGTTGCTCCCTGTCAACTGCCACACAAAGTATGACCACAGAAAGATGATTTTTAACATATAAGCCCTTTATGGGCATGTGTGTGATGTGTTTACCTATTTTTTAGGCAAGGATAGAGGTTGGAAATGGGAGTATAGGACAGAGATGAAAAGGGGAAACAAGCAGAGAATAGAACACATGATGATCAAATGAGGACTGAGCAACATGGAGATGAAATAGAAGCCATACCTCTCAACTTCTTTACTTAATAGTCGTGTGAAACACAGCAATAGTTGTACTGATTTAATTACCAAATTACCCATCGAAGTATCAGAATTCTGCACATTTTTATGCTGAATAATTGAAACCAATCACGTGTACATTAATTAAAAGTCTGTGAAGTTGGCAGGTATGGGTGGGGAGTTTTTTGTGGGTGAGGTGCTCTTTTTATTTTATTATTGAGAAGGGAAAGTTGGGGAAGGAAGCCAGGGAAGTAAGAAGTGGATAGGAAGGGGAGAACAGGTTGCAAGGGAAGACTAACATGACTGACAGCATGCGGGGTAACACAATGAAGGAGGGGGAAGAGGGCATACATTTTAAGAGGAGGATATTATAATATACAAGGCTGGTTTTAGCCACAAAAAGGGAAACACAGGGTTTGTGGATAGGACTGGGTCTACCAGTGTTAACTTAGTGGGAGATTACTTCTCACCTTGTGAGCTGTTGTCACTGGATTCTGTCTTGGGAACTGAGAAGAAGGAGCATTTGGCAGGGATGAGACAAGGTACTAGAGCATGGTCTCTATATGGCCAATGCAGGCATTGAACCTCCTGTTTAGTATCACCCTCAGAAGCTGAGCCAGCTCCTGTCGGGTAACAAAAGCATCACCTCCACTTACTCTGCTATCAGCAGTTGCCACACTACTATCCTCCAGTGCAGGGCAACTGTATGCAGGTGGTGCAGGTAGGCAGGAATTTTGGAGGCAGCCACGGCCAGCTGGTGTCCAGATGTCTTGAATACCTCTAGTGATGGAGATTGTGCTACTACCTCTACCACTTTGGGGGGAACAACAGGCTGTGCACATGTGGTCAGTCCAGGCCACATATGCTGCTGCATATACTAGTAACAGAAATAGAGAGAGACATAACAAATAAATAAATGTATAAAAGAGAAAAGGTAACAACAAAGAGGGTGGGGGCAGAGACATATACAAACAATGTAACTGCATTCTTAAGTCTGCTCATACTCATCATAAAGTGAATGCAGCTTTTAATATTAGGACTTACATTGTTTTGTCTTTACACTGTTTGTCTGTGTAATAATATTTTTTGGGGTGTGGGGGTCTTCACCAAAAGCCATCATCACATGAGGTCTGGGAGGGACTAATCAGGACAGCATATCTGTGTTTGTGTTCAGTAACGTTATTGCAGTTTAGACAGTAACATAAATATATATATATATATATATATATATATATATATATATATATATATAAATATAGGTCCACTTTGTAATCTTGAAATACTGAAATATCGAATTTCAGTATTTTGAGATCACAATCATGAACGCACACAATATTGAAAAACAACTAACCTGAAGCTGACTTCACCGAAAACTTGAAATCATGAAAATGGGTGTTGTGAGTTTATTTATTTAGTTTGTGAATTTCTAACTTTGTAGTTGCATCCTCCACCATTGCATATCCCAAAATCGACAGGGTATTAAACAAGAATAGTGCATAAAATACGAACACGTAGATAGTAGTCAGAGACTCTTGCAATTACATTTGTAGCACTCTAGCTATAGCTTTCAGAAACTCAGGTGTGTTATACATGTCCTTATTTGCGAGGATCCTCTCAAACTGGTTGTGTCTCTTCACCAATTGACGCCTCTTAGGGGAGGGTGAACATCCACTAGCTAGGCGGTTCCTCAGGTCCTCCAACCTATCCTGTTCCCTTGCCAAAGTCCTCATTAGTAGAGAGAGAGCTATCTGTTGCCTTGGCACCCAGTAAACATTTGAGGTGGCGGCGCCACACCTCCACCGAAATCTGCATTCTTGGAAGGAAGAATGAGTTCAGATCATGAATATTCCGAAACGAAATTGGGAACAAGGGGGGAACCTACTGAAAAACGTGGTTCTAGTTGTAAACGTCCTTTTCCTTCCCAACACATACCAGTCTCCGAAGTACATCACCAAGTCCCTCCCCTCCACGGGAAATTTCTCCTTCAAAGAGTAATAGGCCTGCAAAACCTCTTCCTCAGGCAGAAATGCTAAAGCTATGAATGATTTGACAGCCAGTTGAAATTGCACGTGTGTATTATATAATGGAGCTAAGCTATGCTGCTACACCTTTTGTCACATATTTCTTCCAAAGTGGAACAGGCAGCATTTAGACTTGTCTCCAGTGATGTTTACACAAATGCTTTTTATTGCAGCAATTTCAAAGTCACATAATACATATTGCAATGTGCTTTCAAACCCTTGCTCTGCCAGTAACTGGAATACACAGTCCCACATTACATTGTATGATTTCAAACATTGTTTCTTGTACTATGTAAATCCGCTTCAGGGTATTGGAGGTATTTATATACTTTTTCGGTATTCTGATATAACGTGATTATGCATTGTAGGTTTTGTGGTCTCAAAATACTGAAATTCGAGATTTCAGTATTTCGAGATTACAAAGTGGACCCATATATATATATATATATATATATATATATATATATATATATATATATATATATATGTATATATATATATATATACATATATATATATATATATATATATATATGGGTTCCCTTCAGAAGCTCAAAATACCGAAATCTCGAATTTCAGTATCTCGAGCCCGAGAAGCCAAATCCACAGAACAGCGAAAGTTTAGAAGCGCGAAATTCAAAACCTCAAATACTGGAGGTTTTGAATTTCGCACTTCTAAACTTCTGCTGTGGTCATGTATTCAGGTAAGTGTGTGTGTGTGTGTATGTGTGTGTGTGTGTGTGTGTGTGTGTGTGTGTGTGTGTGTGTGTGTGTGTGTGTGTGTGTGTGTGTGTGTGTAGTAATACCGTGAAATTCAAAACCTCCGGTATTTGAGGTTTTGAATTTCGCAGTTTTCACTTTCCGTTGTTATGTGGATTCAGCTTCTTGAGCTTGAGATACAGAAATTCGAGATTTCAGTATCTTGAGCCTCTGAAGTGAATCCATATATATATATATATATATATATATATATATATATATATATATATATATATATCTGATAACAGAATAAAAATAGTATGTTGTGAGACATGTCCAACCAAGTAATTATTATAGCTGAGACATATATGGAGCTTGTAGTGGTAGAATGCTATAACTGGGTTTGCACAGTTAAAATTATGCTATGACAACAACATATCTATTTTGGGAGGGGGAATTAAACCCACAGCTGTCATAATAATCTCTGTGCACATACATTCAACATGATGAGATACTTCTCCACCTGTGCAAGGGGGGGGGGTGCATAAACCAAAGTATAGCATCACACAGTCATACGAATTCCAGTATGGTATGCCAGTACCGATACATGTGGTCCTGCTATGTAAATGTTTTATGTCATTATTTTTAATTGCTATGTAAATGTTTTATGTCATTATTTTTAATTGCTATGTAAATGTTTTATGCCATTATTTTTAATTGCTTCAACTGTCACAGTGCAAACAGACACATCTTTCACAACAGTAGTTATAATTGCCCCAGCTCTCTTTCAGGTACTATAATATGTCCCTGTTCATCTCCTTATTCCTTTCAATCTCTGCAGGAAGCTGGAGGCAAAGGAAGAGCAGAATGAAAAAGGTGTATCATTTCATGCATTGGCAGGGTTTTTGGATAGTTAAATTATGTTATACATACAGTATGAATGTAGGGGTCATGCTTTAATTTCATCCCTATATCAGCCACGGAGGTCAGGCTTGTGGCAGCTCAAGTCACAGTAGTGGTGATGGCAAGGTTTCCCAGTGAATGGGATGCCACTAGCCCAGGTGATGTTTGGTCAAACTAATATAAGCATCAGCCTTATACTGTAACACAGTATAGACCTCCTGCAGGAGCCTACAGCTGTACTAGTTATGGAGGATGCCCAGAAAAATCTTAGTCATCGTCACACCACGTTTGTGCTCTGAAAGGAACAATACTGTCACCTTCTCCAGCTACACTTGTCTCACTTCAAAGATCTCAGGGAAAATTGTCTGACAGCTGCTCAAGGTCATATTCATGACCGATATCTGATGCTCCACTACCTTCACACTGTCTGGATGAACTATCTTCCCTGTTGGAGGTTATACCCCAAGCCATGGGACTGACCTGACTCCACCAGGACTTGACAAAGCTGACCCCAATGGAGTATCCTGCATGCCACTGACTGTACTGTCTGCATCTGGCATATCACATCCTTCTCAGGCTCCGTGAACAGGTTTGAGATTGAGAGGGTAAGTGGACAGGCTGTAAACAAACATGACATATAAGGTACATGGTACATAGTTCCATGGAGCAGCAGATGTGTACAGTTATAGTCACAATTACCAAAGCATATGGAAAGGTAATGTAAATATGCACTTATTTGGCCAGGGTGGCTGAGGGTGATGCAATCCATCCATCCATCCATGCACAACCCCTTTTTCCATTTTGGCACATGAGGTAAGGGTATCACTTCAACTGGGACAATCATCTAGAACCAAAGTTTACACTGTCAGGTGGATAGCCTTGCCATGGTAGTTCTTGCACATCACACACTCACTTGCACACTCATTCCTATGGCCAGTTTAGAGTGTCCAATCCACCTACTGCATGACTTTTGAATGTGGGAGGAAACCT
This sequence comes from Protopterus annectens, assembly GCF_019279795.1. Taxonomy (NCBI): domain Eukaryota; kingdom Metazoa; phylum Chordata; order Ceratodontiformes; family Protopteridae; genus Protopterus; species Protopterus annectens. The sequence continues at coordinate 689,152,125 of NC_056751.1, forward strand.
GAGCACCTGGAGGAAACTCACAAGAATGCACAGAGGACATGCATACTCCACATAGAAGGCACCTCAGCTGAGAATCGAACCAGGGATCCTCTTGCTGTGAAGCAACAACACTATCTGCTGTGCCACTATGCAGCCCCAGGTAGTGCAGTGTTCCTACATAGAGAAAGTCATAATTTTCCATGGTCTCTGATACTGTTATCAGCACAGTAATATTGCATATACAGGAACATGCACCAGACATGCCCTCCTCTGATTTCTTCTCCTGTGGTGAGTGTCAGGATGTCACTGTGAAAAATATAGGAACAGATACAACACATAAGTGTGTGTCACTCATACATACATCATCCTGCTTCAGGTATACCACTGCAGTTATCCATAGCTGAACAGACAAGCACATACATGGAGGTCTGTCAAGCCAGAAGTGTGAAAAAGTATAGTCTTATGGATTCATTGAAAGTTGTTAGACTGCTTTTGAAATTATGTGTTACTTAGCCTTGAGGATTCTGCTTGCAGTATAATCTGTGTCGGTCACATTTTTTAATCATTCTGCTCACCTTCCGAATGGTTGGCTGCTGAGATTTACCTACATAAATCAACTGACAAAAGCTGATTTAAATATACTTTTCTCTGCACTTATTTAAGATTAGAAATGTGTAGATAATTGTTATATATAATATAACACAAGGAGATAATACTCCCTGCCTCTTGCTGCAGTTAGTTGCTTGAAGTGTGAAAAAGTGTAGCCATCTGGATACATTGAAAGTTGTTCGATTTCATTTAAAATTCTGTGTTGCTTTGCCTGGGGGTTCTGTGTGCATTATAATCTGTGCTGGTCACATTTTTAATCATTCTGCTCATCTTCTGAGTGGTTGGCTGCTGAGATTCACCTGCATAAATCAACTGACGAAAGCTGATTGAAGTATCCTTTTCTCTGCACTTATTAAAGATTAGAAATTTGTAGATAATTGTTATATATAATTTAATACAGGGAGATTATGCTCCGAGTCTCTAGCTGCATTTAGTTACCTGAAGTGTGAAAAAATTTAGCCATCTTGATACATTAAAAGTTGTTAGACTGCTTTTGAAATTCTGTCTTACTTAGCCTGGGGGGTTCTGCTTGCATTATAATCTGTGCTGGTCACATTTTTTAATCATTCTGCTCATCTTCCAAGTGGTTGGCTGCTGAGATTCACTTGCATAAATCAGCTGACAAAAGCTGATTTAAGTATACTTTTCTCTGCACTTATTTAAGATTAGAAATTTGTAGGTAATAGTTATATATAATATAATATAATACATGGAGATAATACTCCCTCCCTCTCTCTCTAGCTGCAGTTAGTTGCCTGAAGTGTGAAAAAGGGTAGCCATCTAGATTCATTGAAAGTTGTTAGACTGCTTTTGAAATTCTGTGCTACTTTGGCTGGGGGGTTCTGCTTGCATTATAATCTGTTCTGGTAAAAAAAAAATTATCATTCTGCTCATCTTCCGAGTGGTTGGCTGCTGAGATTCTCCTGCATAAATCAACTGACAAAAGCTGATATAAGTACACTTTTATCTGCACTTATTTAAGATTAGAAATTTGCAGATAATTGCTACATATAATATAATACAGAGAGATAATATTCCCTGTCTCTAGCTGCAGTTAGATGCCTGAAGTGTGAAAAAATGAAGCCAGCTGGATACATTGAAAGTTGTTAGACTGCTTCTGAAATTCTGTGTTACTTAACCTTAGGGGTTCTGCTTACATTATAATCTGTGCTGGTCACATTTTTAAATCATTCTGCTCATCTTCTGATTGGTTGGCTGCTGAGATTCACCTGCTTTCAAATCAACTGACAAAAGCTGATTTAAGCATATGTTTCTCTGCACTTATTTAAGATTAGAAAGTTGAGGATAATGTTTATATATAATATAATACAGGGAGATAATACTCCCTGTCTCTAGCTGCAGTTAGTTGCCTGAAGTGTGAAAAAGTGTAGCCATCTGGTTACATTGAAAGTTGTTAGACTGCTTTTGAAATTCTGTGTTACTTAGCCTGGGTGGTTCTGCTTGCATTATAATCTGTTCTGGTCACATTTTTTAATCATTCTGCTCATCTTCTGAGTGGTTGGCTGCTGAGATTCACCGGTATAAATCAACAGACCGAAACTGATTTAAGAATACTTTTCTCCGCATTTATTTAAGACGCCTTGGATCAACTTATTCACACCCCCACCAGGGGCAGCAATATCCTAGACCTGGTCATTACCAACATGGGAAACCGGTTTTTCACACCAGAGGTCAATTCCTCGTTGGTCAGATCCGTCCACAAGCTAATCAGCTTAGACATCCACATCCCACACCAAGCCCCAATTAGGGAAATCATCGTAAAGAACTTCTCCAAAGCCAACTTCACCCTTCTTAAGACAGAAGTGGCAAACTTCATGACACCCATGCAGACGGACAATAGAGGTATGACTGCCGAATCCTACACAAATGCACTTTATAAGCACTTACACAAGTGCATGGATCATGCTATCCCTAATAGAACCAAGATGTTATCCTCCAAAAAAGGAAGCCAATCTGGTGGTCCTCTGCCATAAACAAACTCTACAACAGAGGAAAGAAACTATTGCAAAAAAGAGTAAAATCCCATGACTGGAGGAACTCCCTGGTCAACCTCAGTAAGAAGCTGAAATCCCTCATAAAATCCTCCAAAGCTAGTTATGAAAACAAAATTGCCACTGACCCTAAAGACAACCACAAAGCATTCTATAGCTATGTCAAGAATTTAAATGGGAACACTCAGATCTGCTCTGAGTTACAGCACAATGGCACTAAATATACAGAACCAACTGATATTGCCAACATCCTAGCAGATAGGTTCAGTGCTAACTTTACCCCCTCTCATCCTCTAGAGGGCCCATCTCTATACCAGAAGAATGCAAAGTTCCTATAATCACGGCTGCACAGGTAAAAAACACACGCTCCAAAGCCAAGAACACAGCATCCATGGGACCTGACAATATCCAAGGCTGCGTTCTACATGAACTACAGAATGAACTGGCACCCTACCTAAGTACCATGTTCAGTCATTGCCTCACCTCAGGCTTTGTACCCACTGAATGGTGCACCACGACGGTTATCCCACTCCACAAAGGGGAAGCCATGATGGACCCCGGGAACTACCACCCCATTAGCCTGATGAGCCTGGTCTGCAAGGCCATGGAACATATCATCATGGAACTCATAAACAAAGACATTGGTAATCTCCAAACTCTGGACCCTACCCAGTTTGGATTTGTAAAAGGTAGATCATGTCTCCTAAACCTGATTGACTTCTTTGAAGCAGTCACCAAAGCCATAGATGAGGGTAAAATAGTTCACACAGCTTATCTAGATCTCGCCAAGGCTTTTAACACCATTCTCCACCTGGAATTATAGATAAGCTCACTAAACTAGGTATAAATCCCTATGTCACAAGATGGGTTGCCAACTGGCTCATGGACAGAACCCACACTGTGAAAGTAGCGGATTCCAAATCCGACATCAGACCAGTGACAAGTGGAGTACCACAGGGTTCAGTCCTGGGTCCTCTCCTGTTTGGTATGTACTTCTCTGAAGTGCAGGCCAACACAGAAGGTCTTTGGCTAACAAAGTTTGCAGATGACTGCAAACTAGGGGCCATAATCGAAACTCCTAACAATGTGGACAAACTACAAAAGGGCCTCACTGAGACAGATACCTGGTGTCAAAGCCGTGGCCTGAAGCTCAATGCCAAAAAGTGTATCGTCACCCCCTTTGGTAAAAACTCTGTACCCATGAAATACCACATAGCTGGTAGTCTACTTAATGTCGAAAATGTGATAAGAGACCTTGGGACACAGGTGGACAGTAGTCTCTCCTTTGATAATCACATCACCACAGTGGTCAGGAAATCCTTCTACATGGCTCATCTCATCACAAAAGGATTCTCATCCAGAAAAAAAGAGGTCATTGTTCCCCTCTACTCATCACTCATTAGACCCATTATAGTGGACAACGCCCCTTTTGGTATGTACCACACAAGACATCTACAACAACTAGAAAGACCACAGAAATACCTCACGAAGAGGATTACTGGCCTCAAACAGATGCCCTATGCAGACCGTCTCAAAAAACTACAACTTTACTCCATCACATATCACCTACTCAGGGGCGATCTCTGCCTAACATACAAAGCTACGTCAAACCCCGAGCTGTTGGACATGCTCCACTTAAAGAAATCCCAATCCCTCCGAGCTACACGCTCTAGGGACCTAAACCTTGTCACCACAATAAACAGAACATGCTGAAGGGATAGATTCCTGTTCCAGAGACTTCCCATACTCTGCAACAGACTACCTATCTATGTCAAACAGAGCTCCTCATTAGCACTCTTCAAGAAAAATCTTGATGATTGGATGGGAAATGGGAAATTCACCCTGGGGATCACTTCTGTGGCTCTGCATGACAGGGGCACAGGAAAATAAATTTCTTGGGTGGCGAAAGCCAGGGTACATTTTTTGGTTAGGCTTGTATGGGCCCTAGGGCCGATAGCCTAGTACCTAACTATGAACCTATGAACCTTTAAGAAAGTTGTTTATAATTGTTATATATAATATAATACAGGAACAAAATACTCCCTGTCTCTTGCTGCAGTTAGTTGCCAGAAGTGTGAAAAAGTGTAGCCATCTGGATACATTGAAAGTTGTTATACTGCTTTTGAAATTCTATGTTACTTAGCTGGATGGGTTCTGTTTGCATTATAATCTGGGCTAGTCACATTTTTTAATCATTCTGCTCATCTTCCGAGTGGTTGGCTGCTGAGATTCTCCTGCATAAATCAACTGACAAAAGCTGATTTAAGTATACTTTTTTCTGCACTTATTTAAGATTAGAAATTTGTAGATAATTGTTATATATAATATAATACAGGGAGATAATACTCCCTGTCTCTAGCTGCAGTTATTCACCTGAAGTGTGAAAAAGTGTAGCCATCTGGATACATTGAAAGTTGTTAGACTGCTTTTAAAAATCAGTGTTACTTTGCCTGGGGCATTCTGCTTGCATTATAATATGTGCTGGTTGCATTTTTTAATAATTCTGCACATCTTGCGAGTGGTTGGCTGCTATGATTCACCTGCTTAAATCAAATGACAAAAGCTAATTTAAGTATACTTTTCTCTACACTTATTTAAGATTAGAAATGTGCAGATAGTTGTTATATATAATACAGGGAGATAATACTCCCTGTCTCTAACTGCAGTTATTAGCCTAAAGTGTGAAAAAGTGTATCCATCAGGATATATTGAAAGTTGTTAGACTGCTTTTGAAATTCTGTTTTACTTAGCCTGGGGGGTTCTGCTTGCAGTATAATCTGTGCTGGTCACATTTTTTTACTCATTCTGCTCATCTTTTGAGAGGTTGGCTGCTGAGATTCACCTGCATAAATACTGACAAAAGGTGATTTAAGTACACTTTTCTGTGCACTTATTTAAGATTAGAAATTTGTAGATAATTGTTATATATAATATAATACATGGAGATAATACTCCCTGTCTCTAGCTGCAGTTAGTTTCCTGAAGTGTGTAAAAGTGTAGCCATCTGGATACATTGAAGGCTGTTAGACTGCTTTTGAAATTCTGTGTTAATTTAGCTTGGGGGTTTCTGATTGCATTATAATCTGTGCTGGTCACATTTTTTAATCTTTCTGCTCATCTTCCAAGTGGTTGGCTGCTGAGTATCACCTGCATAAATCAACTGACAAAAGATGATTTAAGGATACTTTTATCTGCACTTATTTAAGATTAGAAATTTGAAGATCATTGTTATATATAATATCATACAGAGATGTAATATATCCCTCTCTCTAGCTGCAGTTAGTTGCTTGAAGTGTGAAAAAGTGTAGCCATCTGGATACATTGAAAGTTGTTAGACTGCTTTTGAAATTCTGTGTTATTTAGCCTGGGGGTTCTGCTTGCATTATAATCTTTGCTGGTCACATTTTGTAATCATTCTGCCCATCTTCTGAGTGGTTGGCTGCTGAGATTCACCTGCATAAATCAACTGACAAAAGCTGATTTAAGTATACTTTTCTCTGCACTTATTTAAGATTAGAAATGTGTAGATAAATGTTATATACAGTATAATACAGGGAGATAATAATCCCTGTCTCTAGCTACAGTTTGTTGCATGAATGTGTGAAAAAGTGTAGCCATCTGGATACATTGAAAGTTGTTAGACTGCTTTTCAAATTCTGTGTTATTTAGCCTGGGGGGTACTGCTTGCATTATAATATTTGCCGGTCACATTTTGTAATCATTCTGCTCATCTTCTGAGTGGTTGGCTGCTGAGATTCACCTGCGTAAATCAACTGACAAAAGCTGATTTAAGTATACTTTTCTCTGCACTTATTTAAGATTAGAAATGTGTAGATAAATGTTATATATAGTATAATACAGGGAGATAATAATCCCTGTCTCTAGCTGCAGTTAGTTGCCTGAAGTGTGAAAAAGTATAGCCTTCTAGATACATTAAAAGTTGTTAGACTGCTTTTGAAATTCTGTGTTACTTAGCCATGAGGGATCTGCTTACATTATAATCTGTGCTGGTCACATTTTTGAATCATTCTGCTCATCTTCCGAGTGGTTGGCTGCTGAGATCACATGCATAAATCAACTGACAAAAGCTGATTTAAGTATACTTTTCTCTGCACTTATTTAAGATTATAAATTTATAAATAATTGTTATATATAATATAATAGAGGAAGATAATACTCCCTGTCTCTTGCTGCAGTTAGTTGCCAAAAGTGTGAAAAAGTGGAGCCATCTGGATTCATTGAATGTTGTAAGACTGCTTTTGAAATTCTGTATTAATTATCCTGTGGGCTTCTGCTTGCATTGTAATCTGTGCTGGTCACATTTTTAATCATTCTGCTCATCTTCCGAGTGGTTGGCTACTGAGATTCACCTGCATAAATCAGTTGACAAAATCTGATTTAAGTATACTTTTCTCTGCATTTATTTAAGATTAGAAATGTGTAGATAATTGGTATATAGAATATAATATAAGGCAATAATACTCCCTGTATCTATCTGCAGTTAGTTGCCTGAAGTGTAAAAAAGTGTAGCCATCTGGATACATTAAAAGTTGTTAGACTGCTTTTGAAATTCTGTGTTACTTAGCCTGGGGGTTCTGTTTGCATTATAATCTGTGCTGATCACATTTCTAATCATTTTGCTCATCTTCCGAGAGGTTGGCTACTGAGATTCACCTGCAAAAATCAACTGACAAAAGCAGATTTAAGTATACTTTTCTCTGCACTTATTTAAAATTAGAATGTTGTAAATAATTGTTATATATAATATAATACATGGAGATAACCCTCCCTGTGTCTAGCTGCATTTAGTTGCCTGAAGTGTGAAAAAGTGTAGCCATCTGGATGCATTGAAAGTAGTTAGACTGCTTATAACATTCTGTGTTACTTAGCCTAGGGTGTTCTGCTTGCTTTATAATCTGTGCTGGTCACATTTTTTAATCATTCTGCTCATCTTCAGAGTATTTGGCTGCTGAGATTCACCTGCATAAATCAACTGACAAAAGCTGATTTAAGTATACATTTCTCTGCACTTATTTAAGATTAGAAATTTGTAGATAATTGTTATATATAATATAATACAGTGAGATTATAGTCCCGGTCTCTAGCTGCATTTAGTTGACTGGAGTGTGAAAAAGTGTAGCCATCTGGATACATGGAAAGCTGTTAGACTGCTTTTGAAGTTCTGTGTTACTTAGCTTGGGGGTTCTGCTTGCATTATAATCTGTGCTGGTCACATTTTTTAATCATTCTGCTCATCTTCCAAGTGGTTGGCTTCTGAAATTCACCTGCATAAATCAACTGACAAAAGCTGATTTAAGTATGTTTTCTCTGCACCTATTTAAGATTAGAAATTTGTAGATAATTGTTATATATAATATAATACAGGGAGATAATATTCCCTGTCTCTAGCTGCAGTTAGTTCTGCAGGTGTGAAAAGGTGTTGCCATCTGGATACATTGAAAGCTGTTAGACTGCTTTTGAAATTCTGTGTTACTTAGCCTTGGGGTTCTGCTTGCATTATCATCTGTGCTGGTTACATTTTTTTAATCATTCTGCTCACATTCTGATGCACCTGCATAAATCAACTGACAAAAGCTGATTTAAGTATACTTTTCTCTGAACTTATTTAAGATTCGACATTTGTAGATAATTGTTATATATAATACAATACAGGGAGGTAATACGCCCTGCCTCTTGCTGCAGTTCATTGCCTGAAGTTTGAAAAAGTGTAGCCATCTGGATACATTGAAAGTTGTTAGACTCCTTTTAAAATTCTGTGTTACTTAGCCTGGGGGGTTCTGTTTGCATTGTCATCTGTGCTTTCACATTTTTTAATCGTTCTGCTCATCTTATGAGTGGTTGGATGCAGACATTCACCTGCATAAATCAACTGACAAAAGCTGATTTAAGAATACTTTTCTTTGCACTTATTTAAGACTAGAAATTTGTAGATAATTGTTATATATAATACAATACAGGCAGATAATACTCCCTGTGTCTAGCTGCAGTTAGAGTCCTGAAGTGTGAAAAAATGTAGCCATCTGGATACATTGTAAGTGTTTAGATTGCTTTTGAAATTCTGTGTTATTTAGCCTGAGGGTTCTGCCTGCATTATAATCTGTGCTGGTCACATTTGTTAATCATTCTGCTCATCTTTTGAGTGGTTGGCTGCTGAGATTCTCCTGCATAAATCAACTGACAAAAGGTGATTTAAGTATATTTTTATCTGCACTTATTTAAGATTAGAAATTTGAAGGTCATTGTTATATATAATATCATACAGAGAGGTAATACTCCCTCCCTCTCTCTAGCTGCATTTAGTTGTCTGAAGTGTGAAAAAAGGTAGCCATATTGATACATTGCATGTTGTTATACTGCTTTTGAAATTCTGTGTTACTTAGCCTGGGGGGTTCTGCTTGAATTATAACCTGTGCTGGTGAAATTTTTTTAATCATTCTGCTCATCTTCCAAGTGGTTGCGTGCAGAGATTCACCTGCATAAATCAACTGAAAAAAGCTGATTTAAGTATACTTTTCTCTGCACTTATTTAAGATTAGAAATTTGTAAATAATTGTTATATTCAGTATAATACAGGGAGATAATCCTCCCTGTATCTAGCTGCAGTTAGATGCCTGAAGTGTGAAAACATTTAGCCATGTGGATACATTGAAAGTTGTTAGACTGCTTTTGAAATTCTCTGTTACTTAGCCTGGGGGTTCTGTTTGCATTATAATCTGTGCTGGTCACATTTCTAATCATTCTGCTCATCTTCCGTGTGGATGGCTACTGAGATTCACCTGCATAAATCAACTGACAAAAGCTGATTTAAGAATACTTTTCTTTGCATTTATTTAAGACTAGAAATTTGTAGATAATTGTTATATATAATATAATAGAAGTAGATAATACTTCATGTGTCCAGCTGCAGTTAGAGTCCTGAAGTGTGAAAAAATGTAGCCATCTGGATACATTGTAAGTGTTTAGATTGCTTTTGAAATTCTGTGTTATTTAGCCTGGGGGGTTCTGCCTGCATTATAATCTGTGCTGGTCACATTTGTTAATCATTCTGCTCATCTTTGAGTGGTTGGCTTCTGAGATTCACCTACATAAATCAACTGACAAAAGATGATTTAAGTATATTTTTATCTGCACTTATTTAAGATTAGAAATTTGAAGGTCATTGTTATATATAATATCATACAGAGATGTAATACTCCCTCCCTCTCTCTAGCTGCAGTTAGTTGCTTGAAGTGTGAAAAAGTGTAGCCATCTGGATACATTGAAAGTTGTTAGACTGCTTTTGAAATTCTGTGTTATTTAGCCTGGGGGTTCTGCTTGCATTATAATCTTTGCTGGTCACATTTTGTAATCATTCTGCCCATCTTCTGAGTGGTTGGCTGCTGAGATTCACCTGCATAAATCAACTGACAAAAGCTGATTTAAGTATACTTTTCTCTGCACTTATTTAAGATTAGAAATGTGTAGATAAATGTTATATACAGTATAATACAGGGAGATAATAATCCCTGTCTCTAGCTACAGTTTGTTGCATGAATGTGTGAAAAAGTGTAGCCATCTGGATACATTGAAAGTTGTTAGACTGCTTTTCAAATTCTGTGTTATTTAGCCTGGGGGGTACTGCTTGCATTATAATATTTGCCGGTCACATTTTGTAATCATTCTGCTCATCTTCTGAGTGGTTGGCTGCTGAGATTCACCTGCGTAAATCAACTGACAAAAGCTGATTTAAGTATACTTTTCTCTGCACTTATTTAAGATTAGAAATGTGTAGATAAATGTTATATATAGTATAATACAGGGAGATAATAATCCCTGTCTCTAGCTGCAGTTAGTTGCCTGAAGTGTGAAAAAGTATAGCCTTCTAGATACATTAAAAGTTGTTAGACTGCTTTGGAAATTCTGTGTTACTTAGCCATGAGGGATCTGCTTACATTATAATCTGTGCTGGTCACATTTTTGAATCATTCTGCTCATCTTCCGAGTGGTTGGCTGCTGAGATCACATGCATAAATCAACTGACAAAAGCTGATTTAAGTATACTTTTCTCTGCACTTATTTAAGATTATAAATTTATAAATAATTGTTATATATAATATAATAGAGGAAGATAATACTCCCTGTCTCTTGCTGCAGTTAGTTGCCAAAAGTGTGAAAAAGTGGAGCCATCTGGATTCATTGAATGTTGTAAGACTGCTTTTGAAATTCTGTATTAATTATCCTGTGGGCTTCTGCTTGCATTGTAATCTGTGCTGGTCACATTTTTAATCATTCTGCTCATCTTCCGAGTGGTTGGCTACTGAGATTCACCTGCATAAATCAGTTGACAAAATCTGATTTAAGTATACTTTTCTCTGCATTTATTTAAGATTAGAAATGTGTAGATAATTGGTATATAGAATATAATATAAGGCAATAATACTCCCTGTATCTATCTGCAGTTAGTTGCCTGAAGTGTAAAAAAGTGTAGCCATCTGGATACATTAAAAGTTATTAGACTGCTTTTGAAATTCTGTGTTACTTAGCTTGGAGGGTTCTGCTTGCATTATAATCTGTGCTGTTCACATTTTTTAATCATTTTGCTCATCTTCCGAGAGGTTGGCTACTGAGATTCACCTGCAAAAATCAACTGACAAAAGCAGATTTAAGTATACTTTTCTCTGCACTTATTTAAAATTAGAATGTTGTAAATAATTGTTATATATAATATAATACATGGAGATAACCCTCCTGTGTCTAGCTGCATTTAGTTGCCTGAAGTGTGAAAAAGTGTAGCCATCTGGATGCATTGAAAGTAGTTAAACTGCTTATAACATTCTGTGTTACTTAGCCTAGGGTGTTCTGCTTGCTTTATAATCTGTGCTGGTCACATTTTTTAATCATTCTGCTCATCTTCAGAGTATTTGGCTGCTGAGATTCACCTGCATAAATCAACTGACAAAAGCTGATTTAAGTATACATTTCTCTGCACTTATTTAAGATTAGAAATTTGTAGATAATTGTTATATATAATATAATACAGTGAGATTATAGTCCCGGTCTCTAGCTGCATTTAGTTGACTGGAGTGTGAAAAAGTGTAGCCATCTGGATACATGGAAAGCTGTTAGACTGCTTTTGAAGTTCTGTGTTACTTAGCTTGGGGGTTCTGCTTGCATTATAATCTGTGCTGGTCACATTTTTTAATCATTCTGCTCATCTTCCAAGTGGTTGGCTTCTGAAATTCACCTGCATAAATCAACTGACAAAAGCTGATTTAAGTATGTTTTTCTCTGCACCTATTTAAGATTAGAAATTTGTAGATAATTGTTATATATAATATAATACAGGGAGATAATATTCCCTGTCTCTAGCTGCAGTTACTTCCCGCAGGTGTGAAAAGGTGTTGCCATCTGGATACATTGAAAGCTGTTAGACTGCTTTTGAAATTCTGTGTTACTTAGCCTTGGGGTTCTGCTTGCATTATCATCTGTGCTGGTTACATTTTTTTAATCATTCTGCTCACATTCTGATGCACCTGCATAAATCAACTGACAAAAGCTGATTTAAGTATACTTTTCTCTGAACTTATTTAAGATTCGACATTTGTAGATAATTGTTATATATAATACAATACAGGGAGGTAATACGCCCTGCCTCTTGCTGCAGTTCATTGCCTGAAGTTTGAAAAAGTGTAGCCATCTGGATACATTGAAAGTTGTTAGACTCCTTTTAAAATTCTGTGTTACTTAGCCTGGGGGGTTCTGTTTGCATTGTCATCTGTGCTTTCACATTTTTTAATCGTTCTGCTCATCTTATGAGTGGTTGGATGCAGACATTCACCTGCATAAATCAACTGACAAAAGCTGATTTAAGAATACTTTTCTTTGCACTTATTTAAGACTAGAAATTTGTAGATAATTGTTATATATAATACAATACAGGCAGATAATACTCCCTGTGTCTAGCTGCAGTTAGAGTCCTGAAGTGTGAAAAAATGTAGCCATCTGGATACATTGTAAGTGTTTAGATTGCTTTTGAAATTCTGTGTTATTTAGCCTGAGGGGTTCTGCCTGCATTATAATCTGTGCTGGTCACATTTGTTAATCATTCTGCTCATCTTTTGAGTGGTTGGCTGCTGAGATTCTCCTGCATAAATCAACTGACAAAAGGTGATTTAAGTATATTTTTATCTGCACTTATTTAAGATTAGAAATTTGAAGGTCATTGTTATATATAATATCATACAGAGAGGTAATACTCCCTCCCTCTCTCTAGCTGCATTTAGTTGTCTGAAGTGTGAAAAAGGGTAGCCATATTGATACATTGCATGTTGTTATACTGCTTTTGAAATTCTGTGTTACTTAGCCTGGGGGGTTCTGCTTGAATTATAACCTGTGCTGGTGAAATTTTTTTAATCATTCTGCTCATCTTCCAAGTGGTTGCGTGCAGAGATTCACCTGCATAAATCAACTGAAAAAAGCTGATTTAAGTATACTTTTCTCTGCACTTATTTAAGATTAGAAATTTGTAAATAATTGTTATATTCAGTATAATACAGGGAGATAATCCTCCCTGTATCTAGCTGCAGTTAGATGCCTGAAGTGTGAAAACATTTAGCCATGTGGATACATTGAAAGTTGTTAGACTGCTTTTGAAATTCTCTGTTACTTAGCCTGGGGGTTCTGTTTGCATTATAATCTGTGCTGGTCACATTTCTAATCATTCTGCTCATCTTCCGTGTGGATGGCTACTGAGATTCACCTGCATAAATCAACTGACAAAAGCTGATTTAAGAATACTTTTCTTTGCATTTATTTAAGACTAGAAATTTGTAGATAATTGTTATATATAATATAATAGAAGTAGATAATACTTCATGTGTCCAGCTGCAGTTAGAGTCCTGAAGTGTGAAACAATGTAGCCATCTGGATACATTGTAAGTGTTTAGATTGCTTTTGAAATTCTGTGTTATTTAGCCTGGGGGGTTCTGCCTGCATTATAATCTGTGCTGGTCACATTTGTTAATCATTCTGCTCATCTTTGAGTGGTTGGCTTCTGAGATTCACCTACATAAATCAACTGACAAAAGATGATTTAAGTATATTTTTATCTGCACTTATTTAAGATTAGAAATTTGAAGGTCATTGTTATATATAATATCATACAGAGATGTAATACTCCCTCCCTCTCTAGCTGCAGTTAGTTGCTTGAAGTGTGAAAAAGTGTAGCCATCTGGATACATTGAAAGTTGTTAGACTGCTTTTGAAATTCTGTGTTATTTAGCCTGGGGGTTCTGCTTGCATTATAATCTTTGCTGGTCACATTTTGTAATCATTCTGCCCATCTTCTGAGTGGTTGGCTGCTGAGATTCACCTGCATAAATCAACTGACAAAAGCTGATTTAAGTATACTTTTCTCTGCACTTATTTAAGATTAGAAATGTGTAGATAAATGTTATATACAGTATAATACAGGGAGATAATAATCCCTGTCTCTAGCTACAGTTTGTTGCATGAATGTGTGAAAAAGTGTAGCCATCTGGATACATTGAAAGTTGTTAGACTGCTTTTCAAATTCTGTGTTATTTAGCCTGGGGGGTACTGCTTGCATTATAATATTTGCCGGTCACATTTTGTAATCATTCTGCTCATCTTCTGAGTGGTTGGCTGCTGAGATTCACCTGCGTAAATCAACTGACAAAAGCTGATTTAAGTATACTTTTCTCTGCACTTATTTAAGATTAGAAATGTGTAGATAAATGTTATATATAGTATAATACAGGGAGATAATAATCCCTGTCTCTAGCTGCAGTTAGTTGCCTGAAGTGTGAAAAAGTATAGCCTTCTAGATACATTAAAAGTTGTTAGACTGCTTTGGAAATTCTGTGTTACTTAGCCATGAGGGATCTGCTTACATTATAATCTGTGCTGGTCACATTTTTGAATCATTCTGCTCATCTTCCGAGTGGTTGGCTGCTGAGATCACATGCATAAATCAACTGACAAAAGCTGATTTAAGTATACTTTTCTCTGCACTTATTTAAGATTATAAATTTATAAATAATTGTTATATAAAATATAATAGAGGAAGATAATACTCCCTGTCTCTTGCTGCAGTTAGTTGCCAAAAGTGTGAAAAAGTGGAGCCATCTGGATTCATTGAATGTTGTAAGACTGCTTTTGAAATTCTGTATTAATTATCCTGTGGGCTTCTGCTTGCATTGTAATCTGTGCTGGTCACATTTTTAATCATTCTGCTCATCTTCCGAGTGGTTGGCTACTGAGATTCACCTGCATAAATCAGTTGACAAAATCTGATTTAAGTATACTTTTCTCTGCATTTATTTAAGATTAGAAATGTGTAGATAATTGGTATATAGAATATAATATAAGGCAATAATACTCCCTGTATCTATCTGCAGTTAGTTGCCTGAAGTGTAAAAAAGTGTAGCCATCTGGATACATTAAAAGTTATTAGACTGCTTTTGAAATTCTGTGTTACTTAGCTTGGAGGGTTCTGCTTGCATTATAATCTGTGCTGTTCACATTTTTTAATCATTTTGCTCATCTTCCGAGAGGTTGGCTACTGAGATTCACCTGCAAAAATCAACTGACAAAAGCAGATTTAAGTATACTTTTCTCTGCACTTATTTAAAATTAGAATGTTGTAAATAATTGTTATATATAATATAATACATGGAGATAACCCTCCCTGTGTCTAGCTGCATTTAGTTGCCTGAAGTGTGAAAAAGTGTAGCCATCTGGATGCATTGAAAGTAGTTAAACTGCTTATAACATTCTGTGTTACTTAGCCTAGGGTGTTCTGCTTGCTTTATAATCTGTGCTGGTCACATTTTTTAATCATTCTGCTCATCTTCAGAGTATTTGGCTGCTGAGATTCACCTGCATAAATCAACTGACAAAAGCTGATTTAAGTATACATTTCTCTGCACTTATTTAAGATTAGAAATTTGTAGATAATTGTTATATATAATATAATACAGTGAGATTATAGTCCCGGTCTCTAGCTGCATTTAGTTGACTGGAGTGTGAAAAAGTGTAGCCATCTGGATACATGGAAAGCTGTTAGACTGCTTTTGAAGTTCTGTGTTACTTAGCTTGGGGGACTTCTACTTGCATTATAATCTGTGCTGGTCACATTTTTTAATCATTCTGCTCATCTTCCAAGTGGTTGGCTTCTGAAATTCACCTGCATAAATCAACTGACAAAAGCTGATTTAAGTATGTTTTTCTCTGCACCTATTTAAGATTAGAAATTTGTAGATAATTGTTATATATAATATAATACAGGGAGATAATATTCCCTGTCTCTAGCTGCAGTTACTTCCCGCAGGTGTGAAAAGGTGTTGCCATCTGGATACATTGAAAGCTGTTAGACTGCTTTTGAAATTCTGTGTTACTTAGCCTTGGGGTTCTGCTTGCATTATCATCTGTGCTGGTTACATTTTTTTAATCATTCTGCTCACATTCTGATGCACCTGCATAAATCAACTGACAAAAGCTGATTTAAGTATACTTTTCTCTGAACTTATTTAAGATTCGACATTTGTAGATAATTGTTATATATAATACAATACAGGGAGGTAATACGCCCTGCCTCTTGCTGCAGTTCATTGCCTGAAGTTTGAAAAAGTGTAGCCATCTGGATACATTGAAAGTTGTTAGACTCCTTTTAAAATTCTGTGTTACTTAGCCTGGGGGGTTCTGTTTGCATTGTCATCTGTGCTTTCACATTTTTTAATCGTTCTGCTCATCTTATGAGTGGTTGGATGCAGACATTCACCTGCATAAATCAACTGACAAAAGCTGATTTAAGAATACTTTTCTTTGCACTTATTTAAGACTAGAAATTTGTAGATAATTGTTATATATAATACAATACAGGCAGATAATACTCCCTGTGTCTAGCTGCAGTTAGAGTCCTGAAGTGTGAAAAAATGTAGCCATCTGGATACATTGTAAGTGTTTAGATTGCTTTTGAAATTCTGTGTTATTTAGCCTGAGGGGTTCTGCCTGCATTATAATCTGTGCTGGTCACATTTGTTAATCATTCTGCTCATCTTTTGAGTGGTTGGCTGCTGAGATTCTCCTGCATAAATCAACTGACAAAAGGTGATTTAAGTATATTTTTATCTGCACTTATTTAAGATTAGAAATTTGAAGGTCATTGTTATATATAATATCATACAGAGAGGTAATACTCCCTCCCTCTCTCTAGCTGCATTTAGTTGTCTGAAGTGTGAAAAAAGGTAGCCATATTGATACATTGCATGTTGTTATACTGCTTTTGAAATTCTGTGTTACTTAGCCTGGGGGGTTCTGCTTGAATTATAACCTGTGCTGGTGAAATTTTTTTAATCATTCTGCTCATCTTCCAAGTGGTTGCGTGCAGAGATTCACCTGCATAAATCAACTGAAAAAAGCTGATTTAAGTATACTTTTCTCTGCACTTATTTAAGATTAGAAATTTGTAAATAATTGTTATATTCAGTATAATACAGGGAGATAATCCTCCTGTATCTAGCTGCAGTTAGATGCCTGAAGTGTGAAAACATTTAGCCATGTGGATACATTGAAAGTTGTTAGACTGCTTTTGAAATTCTCTGTTACTTAGCCTGGGGGTTCTGTTTGCATTATAATCTGTGCTGGTCACATTTCTAATCATTCTGCTCATCTTCCGTGTGGATGGCTACTGAGATTCACCTGCATAAATCAACTGACAAAAGCTGATTTAAGAATACTTTTCTTTGCATTTATTTAAGACTAGAAATTTGTAGATAATTGTTATATATAATATAATAGAAGTAGATAATACTTCATGTGTCCAGCTGCAGTTAGAGTCCTGAAGTGTGAAAAAATGTAGCCATCTGGATACATTGTAAGTGTTTAGATTGCTTTTGAAATTCTGTGTTATTTAGCCTGGGGGGTTCTGCCTGCATTATAATCTGTGCTGGTCACATTTGTTAATCATTCTGCTCATCTTTGAGTGGTTGGCTTCTGAGATTCACCTACATAAATCAACTGACAAAAGATGATTTAAGTATATTTTTATCTGCACTTATTTAAGATTAGAAATTTGAAGGTCATTGTTATATATAATATCATACAGAGATGTAATACTCCCTCCCTCTCTCTAGCTGCAGTTAGTTGCTTGAAGTGTGAAAAAGTGTAGCCATCTGGATACATTGAAAGTTGTTAGACTGCTTTTGAAATTCTGTGTTATTTAGCCTGGGGGTTCTGCTTGCATTATAATCTTTGCTGGTCACATTTTGTAATCATTCTGCCCATCTTCTGAGTGGTTGGCTGCTGAGATTCACCTGCATAAATCAACTGACAAAAGCTGATTTAAGTATACTTTTCTCTGCACTTATTTAAGATTAGAAATGTGTAGATAAATGTTATATACAGTATAATACAGGAGATAATAATCCCTGTCTCTAGCTACAGTTTGTTGCATGAATGTGTGAAAAAGTGTAGCCATCTGGATACATTGAAAGTTGTTAGACTGCTTTTCAAATTCTGTGTTATTTAGCCTGGGGGGTACTGCTTGCATTATAATATTTGCCGGTCACATTTTGTAATCATTCTGCTCATCTTCTGAGTGGTTGGCTGCTGAGATTCACCTGCGTAAATCAACTGACAAAAGCTGATTTAAGTATACTTTTCTCTGCACTTATTTAAGATTAGAAATGTGTAGATAAATGTTATATATAGTATAATACAGGGAGATAATAATCCCTGTCTCTAGCTGCAGTTAGTTGCCTGAAGTGTGAAAAAGTATAGCCTTCTAGATACATTAAAAGTTGTTAGACTGCTTTGGAAATTCTGTGTTACTTAGCCATGAGGGATCTGCTTACATTATAATCTGTGCTGGTCACATTTTTGAATCATTCTGCTCATCTTCCGAGTGGTTGGCTGCTGAGATCACATGCATAAATCAACTGACAAAAGCTGATTTAAATATACTTTTCTCTGCACTTATTTAAGATTATAAATTTATAAATAATTGTTATATAAAATATAATAGAGGAAGATAATACTCCCTGTCTCTTGCTGCAGTTAGTTGCCAAAAGTGTGAAAAAGTGGAGCCATCTGGATTCATTGAATGTTGTAAGACTGCTTTTGAAATTCTGTATTAATTATCCTGTGGGCTTCTGCTTGCATTGTAATCTGTGCTGGTCACATTTTTTAATCATTCTGCTCATCTTCCGAGTGGTTGGCTACTGAGATTCACCTGCATAAATCAGTTGACAAAATCTGATTTAAGTATACTTTTCTCTGCATTTATTTAAGATTAGAAATGTGTAGATAATTGGTATATAGAATATAATATAAGGCAATAATACTCCCTGTATCTATCTGCAGTTAGTTGCCTGAAGTGTAAAAAAGTGTAGCCATCTGGATACATTAAAAGTTATTAGACTGCTTTTGAAATTCTGTGTTACTTAGCTTGGAGGGTTCTGCTTGCATTATAATCTGTGCTGTTCACATTTTTTAATCATTTTGCTCATCTTCCGAGAGGTTGGCTACTGAGATTCACCTGCAAAAATCAACTGACAAAAGCAGATTTAAGTATACTTTTCTCTGCACTTATTTAAAATTAGAATGTTGTAAATAATTGTTATATATAATATAATACATGGAGATAACCCTCCCTGTGTCTAGCTGCATTTAGTTGCCTGAAGTGTGAAAAAGTGTAGCCATCTGGATGCATTGAAAGTAGTTAAACTGCTTATAACATTCTGTGTTACTTAGCCTAGGGTGTTCTGCTTGCTTTATAATCTGTGCTGGTCACATTTTTAATCATTCTGCTCATCTTCAGAGTATTTGGCTGCTGAGATTCACCTGCATAAATCAACTGACAAAAGCTGATTTAAGTATACATTTCTCTGCACTTATTTAAGATTAGAAATTTGTAGATAATTGTTATATATAATATAATACAGTGAGATTATAGTCCCGGTCTCTAGCTGCATTTAGTTGACTGGAGTGTGAAAAAGTGTAGCCATCTGGATACATGGAAAGCTGTTAGACTGCTTTTGAAGTTCTGTGTTACTTAGCTTGGGGTTCTGCTTGCATTATAATCTGTGCTGGTCACATTTTTTAATCATTCTGCTCATCTTCCAAGTGGTTGGCTTCTGAAATTCACCTGCATAAATCAACTGACAAAAGCTGATTTAAGTATGTTTTTCTCTGCACCTATTTAAGATTAGAAATTTGTAGATAATTGTTATATATAATATAATACAGGGAGATAATATTCCCTGTCTCTAGCTGCAGTTAGTTCTGCAGGTGTGAAAAGGTGTTGCCATCTGGATACATTGAAAGCTGTTAGACTGCTTTTGAAATTCTGTGTTACTTAGCCTTGGGGTTCTGCTTGCATTATCATCTGTGCTGGTTACATTTTTTTAATCATTCTGCTCACATTCTGATGCACCTGCATAAATCAACTGACAAAAGCTGATTTAAGTATACTTTTCTCTGAACTTATTTAAGATTCGACATTTGTAGATAATTGTTATATATAATACAATACAGGGAGGTAATACGCCCTGCCTCTTGCTGCAGTTCATTGCCTGAAGTTTGAAAAAGTGTAGCCATCTGGATACATTGAAAGTTGTTAGACTCCTTTTAAAATTCTGTGTTACTTAGCCTGGGGGGTTCTGTTTGCATTGTCATCTGTGCTTTCACATTTTTTAATCGTTCTGCTCATCTTATGAGTGGTTGGATGCAGACATTCACCTGCATAAATCAACTGACAAAAGCTGATTTAAGAATACTTTTCTTTGCACTTATTTAAGACTAGAAATTTGTAGATAATTGTTATATATAATACAATACAGGCAGATAATACTCCCTGTGTCTAGCTGCAGTTAGAGTCCTGAAGTGTGAAAAAATGTAGCCATCTGGATACATTGTAAGTGTTTAGATTGCTTTTGAAATTCTGTGTTATTTAGCCTGAGGGGTTCTGCCTGCATTATAATCTGTGCTGGTCACATTTGTTAATCATTCTGCTCATCTTTTGAGTGGTTGGCTGCTGAGATTCT
Organism: Protopterus annectens; assembly: GCF_019279795.1. Lineage (NCBI taxonomy): Eukaryota > Metazoa > Chordata > Ceratodontiformes > Protopteridae > Protopterus > Protopterus annectens. Next base: position 689,172,790 of record NC_056751.1, read on the forward strand.
CCTGCATAAATCAACTGACAAAAGGTGATTTAAGTATATTTTTATCTGCACTTATTTAAGATTAGAAATTTGAAGGTCATTGTTATATATAATATCATACAGAGGTAATACTCCCTCCCTCTCTCTAGCTGCATTTAGTTGTCTGAAGTGTGAAAAAGGTAGCCATATTGATACATTGCATGTTGTTATACTGCTTTTGAAATTCTGTGTTACTTAGCCTGGGGGGTTCTGCTTGAATTATAACCTGTGCTGGTGAAATTTTTTTAATCATTCTGCTCATCTTCCAAGTGGTTGCGTGCAGAGATTCACCTGCATAAATCAACTGAAAAAAGCTGATTTAAGTATACTTTTCTCTGCACTTATTTAAGATTAGAAATTTGTAAATAATTGTTATATTCAGTATAATACAGGGAGATAATCCTCCCTGTATCTAGCTGCAGTTAGATGCCTGAAGTGTGAAAACATTTAGCCATGTGGATACATTGAAAGTTGTTAGACTGCTTTTGAAATTCTCTGTTACTTAGCCTGGGGTTCTGTTTGCATTATAATCTGTGCTGGTCACATTTCTAATCATTCTGCTCATCTTCCGTGTGGATGGCTACTGAGATTCACCTGCATAAATCAACTGACAAAAGCTGATTTAAGAATACTTTTCTTTGCATTTATTTAAGACTAGAAATTTGTAGATAATTGTTATATATAATATAATAGAAGTAGATAATACTTCATGTGTCTAGCTGCAGTTAGAGTCCTGAAGTGTGAAAAAATGTAGCCATCTGGATACATTGTAAGTGTTTAGATTGCTTTTGAAATTCTGTGTTATTTAGCCTGGGGGGTTCTGCCTGCATTATAATCTGTGCTGGTCACATTTGTTAATCATTCTGCTCATCTTTGAGTGGTTGGCTTCTGAGATTCTCCTACATAAATCAACTGACAAAAGATGATTTAAGTATATTTTTATCTGCACTTATTTAAGATTAGAAATTTGAAGGTCATTGTTATATATAATATCATACAGAGATGTAATACTCCCTCCCTCTCTCTAGCTGCAGTTAGTTGCTTGAAGTGTGAAAAAGTGTAGCCATCTGGATACATTGAAAGTTGTTAGACTGCTTTTGAAATTCTGTGTT